>NC_133558.1:33532500-33757500 GCF_048773025.1 Camelus bactrianus
TCTTTATGCACTGGGTGCCAGTAGTAGCCTCAAGTTGTGACCATCAAAAACGTCTCCAGACGTTGCCAGATGTCCCTGGGGCAGGGGTCACCTCCATTTGAGAACCATGGCTTTGTTTCTGTATCCCAAGGTCACACAGCAAATGAATGGTAGATTGAAAACAAGATCCAGAAGGTTGGAGCCCTGGCTCCAGTCATTTCCATAGATATAACCCTACTCATTGCATTGTCCGCCCATGGACAAGAACATCACATTGGGAGCTTTGATATGCATTGGTGTGGAATTCTTAGAAAATGGGTTCCGTGCATGAAGCAGGTTGATTTAGTGGCATCGAGACCAGCTTGAAGATTCAAGAAACTTTGTCCCACTTGCAGGAGAAGCCACTGACCACAGAGCCATGCAGTAGTCTAAACAGAGGAGATTTGGTTTTGCCTCTCTCTGAGTGTGGCGGAGGTCTGGCGAGGTTCTGAATCCGCATCTCTTTCCTTAATTTACATACTGCCTCCATTTTAGCAATACAGAAGGGAAATGAATAAAAACAATTATCCTCACAGACACTGAGTCTGGTCTTGACTTGTTAAGAACGATAAAAGTCAGCAGTTAGAAGCATTTAATACAGCTGAACAAACCATAGAGTCTCAAACAGCTTCATCTGGTGCATTTCCTCTCAGTGGCAAATAAAAGGAAGACTATAATTAGGGCATGATTCTGTTCAAGCGATCCAATAAAAGCTTTTAAAAATGATTGCCCTTATAGAAGGCAATGTAAAGAACAAAGGAATCTTGCATGGCTTATTATTTGCTTATTAGTATTACTATATGGTAATCTCTACATTTTGCAGTTTAAACCAAAGTTTAAACACTAAAATGCTCATGTGATTTCTTAAGTATATTTTGACAACACATTTGAAGTACACTGGCTTCTCTATTTTGAAAGCCAGTTGTCAGTTTTTCAATTAATCAATAAGTGTTTTTTAAACCGCATGCTGTTTTCCAGGTCCAGGGCTTTGCACACAATTTGGTTGAAAGATCTGGCCCCTCTATGTTCTAGACGTTGAAAGTAGAGCAAGGAGAGAAATCAGTGACCTTCAGTCTTCTACGTGCACAGGCATCGCCTGGGGATCTTGTTAAAAATGAGTTTCTGACTCAGTAGGTCTGGAGAGGGCATGAGATTTTTGCATTTCTAAGAATTTTCCAGGTGATGCTGATGTTGCTGGCCCAGTGATCCTACTTTGCGAAGCAAGTCAAGGATATGTGATACAAAGTAAGCTGAGCTCCAGGTCCTAAATTCAAAACGTGGTCTCCTCTCAGCTCAGAGGGTTACACTTCTCTCTGTGGTGTGGCGACCACTGCAGATGTTTATGTGTCCTGTGCTTGTGCATGCTGCCAGCGCTGCGTGCTCTTCCTCACTCGTGCAGACGTGCTTGCATTTGGCGACACGGGTAGGGATGGGTGGCCACCGTTGTGCACCTCTGATGAGTGTCTAAGCAGCTCAGAAAGCCACCTGCAATCTGGCGTTGGCTGTCAGCCTCAACTTCCACTGGGACGTCCGTGGCTTGTCTTTTCTATTCAGGTTATGTGACTCCCAGAGACTCTTCAGACTGGAGTCTCTGGCCTAACCCGGTACCACTCACAGAGTCCCTTGAGGACACTCCTAGCCACTCTCTCTGATCCGGGTGCAGTGTGGGGGAGAAAAAGGAGTATGTGGAGTCCTGTCCTCCTATCATATGACTGTGTGAAGGCCTTCCCTCTGAGGTCTGCTCCTGGCTGATGGGGGGAACTTGTGCTCAGTTACTGGCTGAGCTGCCAGGTTGTGCGAATAAATCTGTGGTGATGGGGTTCTCTGCTTCCGTGCCGCCCAGCTGGTGGCCGTTAGCCACAGGCGGCGACTGGGAACTTGGAAGGTCGCTTGTGCGACTGTGAAACTGAATTTTGAATTTTCATGATGTTTAATTAAATAAAAAAGTTAAATACTACATGTGACTAGTGGCTCCCTAGGGGACAGCACAGCTAGATGAATTCTCAAAGATGCACGCACCCCTAGGAGAGTAGCAGGAAATGGCTGGATTCACCCAAGACTAGACTGCTTTTGACCTGGCTTTCTAATTTATCAAGACTGTGGACTGACCTGGGGAAGTGTCTTGATTTCTCTGTTCATTTTTGTAACTTTCATAGAAATATGTGAGAGACTAGATATTTAATTTACATTTAAAAAACCTTTTAGTTTGTTGCATAAGAGATAGGTAATCATTGTGGAAAATTTAGAAAATATTGTTATACAAAATGAATTTTAAAATCACTCATCATCCTGCCATCTAAATATAAACACAATGAACACACAGTGTTTGTGGTGACTAGTCTTCCAGTTCTGTGTGCCTGACATTATAAATCCATCTAAAATAAATTTATAAATCTATAAATATACACACAAATAACTAACAATTACATAAAAGAAATTTAGATATAATACTTGGTGGAGGGGTCATAGTGTCATCATGCTGGCGAATGTGAACCACAAGATGCCACTGGAAGGGGGAAGATAGTGTAATTTGCTTTTTTTTTTTTTTGGAAAAGGCAAAGCTCTGCTTTGCTTTGCTTGTTAAATATGACCAACCTATGAAACTCTTTTGTAGGCATCAAAGAAATGAAGTCTGTGAGTGACTGATCAAAACTCATGGGCTAACAGACGGACTGTAATCCAGGAGCCCTGGATGAGCACTTAGCCATCTGAGCTGCTGTCAGTATCGCTGGAAAATAACAGATGGAAATGGGGGAGAAAGTAGACCCAGCAAACTCCAGGATGAAGTTTGTCTTCATCGTGTAGCGTTAAGTGCTAAGCAAGATGTTCTTTAGTTAGTAGAGTTGTTTTCCTAAATGCTCTGATGTTACAGCCCCTGCCTTTGTTCAGGCCCACAAAAGGGGAAAACGAGGATCAAGATGGGGGTTTTCGGGGGGGCAGCTGAGTTGAAAGGGGAAAGTTTCTTTGCAAACTGAGCTTGGACACCTGGAATTTAAGCTTCTTAATATCTGATGACACGTGAGTCATTTTAAGGAGTCTAGATGACTTTCTGCAGGATGGGGAAAGGAGGAGGTGGAGGAGGGAGGCTATAGAGGTCAAAGCATACACCGGAGATTCACCCAGAAAGCTTTTGAAGCAGAAGCTCCCGAAATGTAGGTCTGTTCTCAGGTCAGCTCACGAGCAGCGCACGTGAGATCAGGGGCAACGGTAAGTGCTTCATCCGCCTGAAAGCACTATCATGACAGCAGCCCCAAACAGCGCTTCTCTTCTTTCCTGGCTGCGCCTCAGACTCACAGTGAATGACAAGTTCAAAGTCTATGAGCTCCAGCAAGACAAACTGAGACTCTTCTCTTGTGTCTTGTGAAAGCTTTCTCTTGTCCTCCCTGCCACCTAAGCCGGAAGTGCGAATAAATGTGCAAAGAACTGACGACCCCACGTGTGAATCACCGAAGGAGTCTTCCTTCTTGAACTCTCTGCCCTCTTTGTGCCCAGATCCCTGCTTATTTAAACTTATGACTTTGGTAGGATTTTCAGTCCGGATTTTCAGTGCTGGCTTTGGTGTTTAGCTGTGGCTTGTGGAATCGCACGGTAGTTCAGTGTGGACTCTGGAGTCATACCACCGGATTCAAACACTGGCTCCACTGTTACTTGGATACATTTCCAAGCAGCTGTGTGCCTCAGTTTCCCCTTATGTAGCCTGGCAATACTAATAATAATATTGCCCATTATTGCTTATGGACTAGAGATACGTGTTCCAACCTTGTAAAGTTGTTGTGAGGCTGAAATTAGACAGTCTTTACAAAGTGCTTACTTATCACAGTGACCAGCACAGTAAATGTTCTGAGGCCTCCTAGCACAAAGCGGTTAAACACGTCCGGTGCACACTGGACACTTCACCTGTGGTAAGCTTGGCTCTTCTGGAGAAATGTTGGCTTGTCAAGAGGGAGGGGATTTTTCCTTTCATTTGCTGCCTATAGTTTGTGCCTGGCTTGATGCAGGTACTCTGGCAGCTAAGAGCTAAACTACACGGTCTAAATGGCTAGTCTTTGAGCTAGAGTAGAATTTTGCAACTATATTAATTTTAACACACATCCTGGAAGCTTTATAAGCAGAGATGAAGGGCCCTGAGTTTAGACTAAGATAGACTTGGCCCAGGTCTGAGCTTTATCATTCATGAGCTGTGTGACCTTGGGCAAGTTACTTAACGTCTCTGTTCTTCAGGTGCCTTATTTGTGTGCTGAGTACACTCGTTCTAACCTCATAGATTTGTTGTGAGGCTGAAATCAGAGGATCCTCATCAAGTGCATATTATAGTGACCAGAACATTAAATATTCTCAAGCATCTATTAGTAATCATTGTGTACCTTTTCCATTTTATCCCCGAGAGAAAGTATGTTGCCAAGCTCAGAAAGAACTTTTCCTCTGAAGAAAATTCATTTACAGTTTGAATGACACCTACTGAAGTCTGATTCTGGACTGGTGCCCCCTGCTACAACATTCATTCAATTCTGGGCATACAATGAGGGTTTGACTTAAAAAAGGGCCATACAAACATATAACTGAATTGCTTTGCTGTACACCTGAAACTAACAGTGTGAATCAACTACACTTCAATGGAAAATAAAATTTAAAAAATTACATACACATGTACATATACAAATATATATGTAAATGTATACATATATGCATATATACACACAGACACCACACTTATGTAGCACTTATGTATCAGATACTGTTCTCAGTGTTTAAAATATTAATTCATTTCATTTTTATATTTGCTTTCATGATGCAGTACTATTACTATCGTCCCCATTCTACAGAGAAGGAAACTGAGGCAGAGAGAGGACAAGTAACTTTTCGGAATGTCAGAGCTAGGACATGAGGAGGCCGAGTTTGCACTCAGAGGGTATGACTCAGGAGTCTGTGTTCGAATCCACTCCACTGTGCTGCCTGCAAGTGTCTCGCCCTGACTCGGAGTATCTCACCTGGCAAAGGCTGCGTGGGTCTTAAGCAGAAGACATCTCTTGAGTTAAACAGCTCTTGAGACGAAATAGTCAAGCCAGTCCCAAGGGCTGACACAGGCCCTGCCAAGGTGTGGTTGGAGAAATGGAACAAGAGGCTTTCACACACCAGACGTTCGTTTTGGTCACAGAAACACGATTTTGCTTGTCACTTAGGCTCTGGTCCATGAGGTTTGGAAGTCTCTGGGTACTTCCGTGTAAGAGGGATGCCAAATTCCTGTCATGAGGGGATCTCCGTCAGCTGTGGAGTGTCTCGGTCTCATGGGGATTCTGGGTCTGTGCTATTTTTAGCAAATTCTATGGAAACGGCACACAGATACCAGGCTTGGCATGAAGTCTTGCCCTCATTCTGAAGTTACTTCAATTGGTGGGGGTTGGGTGTTGCTAAATTTGATTGCAGCAGGTGGGCAAGTCAGTAGATCAAAGGATGAGAAGTCTCAGAAATTAATTTGATAAGCTCATTTTCTGACATCCCCTATTTTGTTCAGTAAATCACCAGCCAAACACTGTCTGTAACAAAGAAGTGGAAGAGTGTGGATAACTAAAACATACTCACATCATTCCTGTCCCTCAAACTCACAAGAGCCCAGCCTTATTAGTAGAAAATCAAATTACCTGGTTTAAATTCTTTTCCTTTCCTTGTCCTTTCTACCTTCCTAAGGAGTTACTCAATTGAAAAAAAAATGCATTCAAAAGGAAAGGAGAGGCTGGGATTTTAGCATCCATTTGGAAATACAGAAAAATTCAATTATGCTTAGACAGTAGTCTCTGTGGATGATTCCAAGATCCAGGTAGACATACTGACACATTCAATCCTCCCAGGAGCAGCCTGTAAAGCTGGAATTTCCAGGTGCATGTACAACTGCAATGATACACTTAAGTGAAGAAAGATCCAAACTCTCGGTGAATTCAGCTCTGCTGTGCATATATATACACAGGCATGTCTAGGATTTTGCAAAAAGTTTATAACGAAATACTCAGGAGAGAGAGTATGAGTTCTTTGCCTGTGGATGTGTGGTGGAGGGACCCGTGTGTGGGTGACTTGCTCACTGTGTGCAGTCAGCACTTAGGAAGGAGCCCCAGAGGCTAAGCACTCCCCTTCAATGGCCAGCCCATGCTTAGGTGGAGACAGTGAACCGGGTCCAGCCTTTGCCCCGTTTCGCCACATGAATTAGGAAGAGAATACAGAGTATTACTGGGGTGGATTCAGCTCTGACTATAATTTTTTTCTTTTTTGCTTCCCTCCTGATGCTAAAGTTCAAATGATTTTCCTCCCAGCTTGCCTCATAGGTCTTCAAAAATGATTTTTTTTTCATTTTCGCTAGTTTCATGGTTTTCACTGCTCAGGAAGACTCTTCTAATTCATTTCATGAGTAACCCTCATTGGCTGACAGCAGTTCGGTTGACAATTTAGCTTCTAAATCGTGTTAGCCCCCTACCCCAAATTCCTCCGTTTCTAAATCCCTGGAAACTATTGCTTTGAATGGCGGATGCCTTCCTGCCTGACTTTCTCCTATCAGCGCCTCCTGGATGTGGAATTTAAACAACCAGTAAACACATCTGAAGGAAGTTTGAGGTTGGAACTAAATTTTGTTTAATAACGATCCAGCGTTGGATTTAGCAGCATAAAGAATTTGAAAATGCGTCATAATAGGATTGGAGGTATAAGATGATCATCAGGCGATAAGTGCTCTGAAGGGTGCAAACACACCAAGCGTTTGTGGAGACTGACTTGCTCTTTTGAAGTACTTCTCATTAGATCTGCAGAGTTTTTTAAAAATAAAATTCATTTACCTAACATAAATGTACACTTATGACTCCCCTTCTACCATCAAATCCAACATGATTTCATAAAAACTCAGACTGATTCTCAAGTTTTTGTGTTTTTTTCCTGTGCATCTGTTTCCCTCTCCTTTTATCTCTAAGCATGCTTTATCTTCTGGTCACCTCTCCTCCAAACTCTGACAACAGACTTACGCTCTTACAGGGTTCCTTTATCCTCCAGATCCTTAAGATCTGTCTTCTTAACAGTATCACACAAATGTTTTCTTTGTAACTAGCCTTCCTCCACCCCTGCCTTCTCTTTCCTAGTGTTGGTAAGCTGACTCCAATTGCACATGGTACATACAGAGAGACCGGCTGTTCCCACAAGCCTTCCTCCTCACACACTTATTTTAAAAGGCTCCACCCCCTCATCTTGGAGAATGTTGGTTTTGGTATGAGTTTGGCATAGAGGTATATCATGGAAGACAAACCTAGCGATAGCTTTACTGTATTCTAGGGATTTTTTTTTTTTTTAGCCTTTCAAAGGCTTTAATGTCCTGTCCTTAGCCTTCTTCTCTATAAACTTCCTCTCTCTTGTTGAGCTCACATATTTAAGGTGAAAATCAGTATCTCCAGGCCTCTTCTCTTTTTATGAGGTTGATTCAGCAAATGCTCACTGAGTACTGACTCCGAGTCAGACAGTGTGATGGTGCCGTTGATGTAGCAATGGATAAAATGGATGGAGCTCCAGCTTTTAGTGGGGAGAGACAACAAATGGAAAACTGTCAGGCGATAAGTGCCCTGATGGGTGCAAAGTAGGGTCAGGTCCGTAGCAAGTGAAAGGAGGGCTGGATTTTTCAAGGCAGTGAAGGAAGGCCTCTCTGCTGACATAGAGCAGAGACCTGAGAAATGAGGAAGGGAGCTGACCATGTGGCTGTGAGGTGCCTAGGGCTCCAGGCAGGATGAAGAGCAGGTGCAAAGGCCCTGGAGCAGAAGTGGCTGGGGTTGGGGAGGGCGACCTACAAAGGACCAAGAGGCTGGTGTGACAGGAAAGGATTTCGTCAGGGGAAGGAATGCAGAAGAGGCCAGACAGTAAGCAGGGGGACACATTTTGTAGGGTCTGTGGACAATGAGATGGACTTTGGATTTTATAGTGAATGAGATTGGAATGGAGCAAATGAGTGACGTGACCTGACTTGTTTAAAAAGTATCACTGATGTTGAGTGACTAATAGACTATTACTGATTGATTGAAGTCTAGTCATTTTACCATGTTGTGTCAGTTTCTGGTGTACAGCATAATGTTTCAGTCATACACATACATAAAATATTTTCCTTTTCATTTTCTTTTTCATAAGAGACTATTGAGAATAGAGAGAAGTAGGGAGAGTGTTCGGAGGTTGTCACAGTGGTCCAAGTGAGAGGGGATGGGGTCTGGACTGGAGCGGTAGAAGTGGCCTGATTCCAGATGTCCTGTGAAGGTAAAGCCAACAGGATTTGCTGGAGGAGCAATGTCAGTAATGACGAAAATGTTTGATAACTGGGAGAAGTAAGGTTAATAACATTGAGAAGTTCAAGTTATTCAAGTTAATAACAAGGAGAAGTTCAAGTTTTCGTAAGTGAAGTTGGAGATACCCACGTGATGCCCCAGCAGCAATCATGAGCAGAAAGTTAGCTGTATGAGTCTTCAGGTCAAGCGTGGAACTAGAAATCTGGGGATACTCAGTGCATGACTGATTCTTAAAGACATGAAAATATAGAGATAGATATAGAGAAAGAAGAGGTCAGAGGAATGAGTACTTGGGCCCTCAGACATTTATTCTGGAGGCTAGGAAGATGGGGGATAACTAGGGAAGGAAACTGAGAAAGAAAGTATCAGTTAAGTAGAAATAGAATCAAGAGAAAACGTCCCAGAAGCTAAGAGAAGAAACTATTTCAAGATTCAGAGAGTAATTAAATATATCAAAAGATGCTGAAAATGAAGGTGAGTGCTGAGAAATGACCACGGGCTTGGGCCCCATGGAGGCCGTTGGTTGGTATCATTGACAGGGCTGTTTCGTAGAATGGTGGGAAAAGAACCCTGAGTAGAACGGGTCAAGAGAGACTGGAAGGAGAGGATGGATGTACAGAAAAATTGTAAAGGATCTTTTTCCAGTAAAGAGGAGATTAACAGGATGGTTGTGAAGTTCAGGGAGTTTTTTATTTTTTAAGGACAGGTGTTAGTACAGCATGTTTGTGGTGGGGGATGATCTCGCAGAAAGAGAAAACCTGCCAGAGCAGTGTAGGTGGGGAGGGGTCAGATCTCGATCTACCTTATAGAAAACCACAGAATAAGTGTAATGATTACAACCCCTTCTAAGGAGGGGAGGCGGGGTAAAGGGGTGCAGATATAGGTGGGCACACATACAGATTTGGTGTTGAGCATACATGTAATGGGATGTTGCCACCCAAATGTTTCAGAGACATCTGACACTTAGGTACAGCTCTTCATCTGACCCCATTCTGACCAATGGGATTTTTGTTAAAAAAAATTACTGTTTTGCTGGTGTCTAAATTAGTAAATTTTTATTCCTGTTTCTTATTTATCATCATTTGGTCACCTCATTGTTTCTCATATTGGTCCCGTTTTTACCACTAGTACTGCTACAATTCCAGGTCAGTGAGGTCATTGACTCTAGTGTATGTATTTAATAATTTTATAATTTCCATTCAAGTGAAAAGATCTATGTACCATGTTTATTCTTCACCCTTTGATAATTTTCTCAGTATTAATCAACATATGTTCTTTTGATCTATATTTTTTTTTCTTGCTCTTGGGGTAGTTTCATAATAAATATCATTGTCTCAGTAGTTTTTCTTACTGTCCCACCTTTAATAGTCTTTTTTATATTACTACCACCTATATTTTTCTCATATAGGGAGTCCTATATTTATTTTTTCTTTACTATTTTATCTACTTCGCTTTGTATACACTGTTCTCAATCCCTCTTTTCTATTTATGCTTCCTTTTATTTGCTCATACTATTTCCATTTGCTTTAGTTCATCAAACACTTCTGTAGCTGGGGAAGTCTGTTCTGCTTGGTGTAACCTTCACCTTGTGTCCTTCCAAGGGACATTTTCTTTGTATCATATTTTAACATATGACCACCTCCCTGACATCTTGAGAGTTAGGCTTCTGTCTCTTTTATCATTCTTCTTATCATAGTTGGAATTTTTTCTTGTTGTAACAGGACTTGGTTTATCCTTATTTTATGTATTCAGTAATTCAGGGATTTTGAGAAAGTAATATTAGTTATTGCCGTAGCATGATTAGCAAGGATGCTATCTTTCATTTTATGTTATGCAAGCTCAAATTTTATTATAAATAAATCTTATTCATTGTAACTGGCCCATTTTTTCCTGAGTGACTGTTTTTTCAGACTGCCGGTGTAATCCACAACAAACAGTCATAAAACAGTTTCCTAGTATCTCAGTTTAGATTGCTAGGCTGAGCTTATACCCAGGGTAATAACGTCTTTGTAACAGTGGCATTTAGAGTAAGAAATAGGAAATAACCATAGAGGAAAGGCACGTGAGTTGCCTGTGCTCAGTCTTGAAGATACTATTTTTCCTACCCTAACTCATGAAAGTCAGTAGTGTCCCTTGTAACTATGGCAGTCTAGTATCGAAGGAATTAGCAAAAGAAATTTGAACGGAGGGTGGGGCGTGCCTTCCATATTTTACGTAAAGCATCAACCTTCACAATAACAATAAAATATAAACAGAAACGGAAAGGGCAGTAGAAACACAGTTGATAAGCTTCTGTAGCTGAAGGAGGGAGCCTATATCATTGAGAAATTATAGAGCTGATTATTGTTGGCGCATCAACACTGAGATTTGGAATTAACGAGACTTGCATGGAACAGGAAGGAACAAGACGGAAAGTCACACCTTAATACTCAGCAGTTCTGACAAACAACTTGTCAGGAATAATTTTTTGAGGGCGAGTTTTGTATTTAGACTTATGTATTATTCTCAGGCCCGTTGAATGCAGTTATGTTCAACTGTAGTAAACTGTGGGAAATTCAGTTCCTAATATGTGTTCAGTTCTTCTTAATGGTTTCTTTCTCAGAAGTGTCTTGCTTTAAATAGCTGATTAGGATTCGCAGCAGAACGTGAACTGGGCGAACTTTAACTGCCGTTTTCCTGACTCAATAGGCCAGGAGTTACCTTATGTTTAAACAGCATGTTTGATCGATATTTTTGATGCACATCCGTTAAGATTGTGTTTCTTCTTGTTTTCTTATTCTTCTAGTCCTGAACTGTCCAACCCTGAGATTCCGTTGACACCGATTTTCAACACCGTCCTTCTTGTCTGCAGGACTTCTGCTGTATCTGTTTGCATGCGATGTGTCACTTTAGATCCATAATCTTGTTTCTTGATCTCAAATTAAATTACTCTTTCATTCAGAGTGCCATCTTGAGCTGTAAGCTATTTTTACTGCATGTCCACCTTTACATTGTGTAATCCCTGGATTTTTGAGAATTTACTTTGTCTTGGGGCCTTCTTTCTTTTCCTCAGACTCTTGTCACTCTATTAAAAACAAAACAAAACAAAACAAAGTAAACTTCCTTCTCATTGCTTTTCTTTTCTAAGAGTTTGGCCTTATATTTTTTGGTCATGTGTTTTCTCTGTCTTTGTTTTCATCTTGTCCATTCATTTGTCTGGATGCCTTTTTTCCTCCCAAGAACCGAACTACCACCTCTTTTGAAGAGTTTTTTCTCTCTTCTTTCCTTTACAAGAGCCACACTTTCCTTGATGTTTGCGCACGGAGCCTCCTGTCCATCTCCAGCATTTCTGTTTTCCCACCACAGTATGAGATTCCTGTCTTCTGGAAACCCTCTTTTGCTGAGAGATAATCCCAGGAGACAGCTTTCACTCTGGGTCTTCAACACAAGACCAGCTTTGCCAGCTTCTGTTGCCTGTGGCTCCATCTTGTATCCCAATAAGTGTGTTCTCATGGACCAGATCGCTGTGCGCTTCTCGGTCTGTTTCTAAGCCCTGTCCAGACTGCACAGCGCTTGCAGAAAGACAGCTGCCCTAGTGCACAGGCTTCCGGACCAGGTGCGGCAGGGGCCTCGGGGCCCGCGGGGCTGCCTGCAGAGCCGCTGCAGGACATAGGGGTGGCCGAGGGCCATGGCCCAGGACCTCTGCTTCTGGCACCTATGTGAATGGCTCCTGCATACTGGGATTCTGTGTAAGGTTTACCTTTTAATATAATATAATTTTGAAAATGCTTGGTGTAGTGAAGGAGCATTTGACCATGGAGACAGAAGGTTCTGTGCCTCCCAGCTGGGCAGTCTTAAGTCCTGTCATCTGTAAAGTGAAGATTGCTATGTTTTATCCAGTCTTGGGAGGATTATATGAGATAGTGTGAGAATGCATGGGTGTCTGAGAAAGAATTTAAGGTATGAAGCAAACCCCTTATATCAATGCCCATGTACCTCAGAAAACAATGTTTAATGGGAAAAAAGCGAGTTACAGAATGATAGGTACACTGTGATAACATCTGCATTAATTTAAGATAAATTCAGAACAACAATGATTATTGCTGGAGGCTTAGGACTGGACATGAGGGAAAAGCAGACTTGAGGTTGATATGTAATGCTTTTTTTTAAATGAAGCAATTAAATAAAATATTAAAAATAATAGTATTTGTTATGTTATTTTGTGCTTCTCTGGGTATTTTTAAAGATATCCCTCACTCCCAAATCTGTAAAATATCATTTAAATGTGTTCATGAGATTTTATTAAATGATTTCTTAATATATGTCTATCTATCTAGCCTCTCTTTGTCTAGTCCCTAAAACTATGTCTGTTCCTAAATGAAAAGTTCAAGATTAATTGATTCTGCTTTATACTGGCAAGTTCGTACGCGGAAACAAAAACTCTCTTCTGCTCATTGTTTTTTTTCCTGAAAAAAACGGAAGGATGCTAGAATTCAGAGGAGTTTCATCATTTATTTTTTTCAACTGCCTCATCCCTTTTCTCCACTGGGAAACCATATCTAAAGTGAATTAATTTTTCACCGCCAATTTGGAGCATAGATCCAACCTCTTCCTTTCCGGGCCTGATCCACCCTTTGCATAGTCCCAGTTGAAGTAGCTGATCAGGGATCCCATTGCATAGCCTCCTAGCTGCCAGGATCCTGAGCACCGATCTCCCTCAAAGGTCCCTGCACGCTGCCTCCCTTCATGGAAATGGCAAGTAGCCAAGACTGCCTTCTCTCTTCTTTCTTCCTCCTTCAATTCCTAACCAGTAAGGAAGACAAGTTAAGAATATTTCCTATTTCCTTTGCTCTCTAAACCTCCCCAGTATTTTTTTTTTCTTTTCTCTCTTCTTTGATGCTATTCTGACCCATAAGCTACTGCTCTTCTGATATATTCACCTCTAGCTTATAGCAGACATTCCTTAGGAGATGGGGAAGAAGAATTTGGGGCTGGGGGCGGGAGATAAGGACTGCAGCACAGTTTGGAATTAGCACAATTTACTAGCCCTGTTTACTGGCCTTCCTCTCTGCAGCAGGGCGTGGTACGTCTTGGGCTCACCCCTTGGCCTCCTTTCCTGCTCACAGTGCCACAGCATTTACACGGTGACTTCTCAAGGGAGAAATGTCTTGTGCCTCCCATCAACGGAGGGGTGGGGCAGGCATGGGCGATACTCCCATTGTACAGGTTGTGAAGTGGACCTGAGGAGACCTCCGTGCCAGCCTGTGACACAGCTGTGACCGAGGTGTGGATCTCTAGATGCCTCGCATCAGCCCCTTTCTACCGCACTTTTTGTCCTCGCTAAGCAGTCTTTCCAGTCTCTGTGGGAGCCCGCTTCACTCAGCCCTAAGTGCCAGGACATTTTCTCCAGCTCTACTCACTTTCTTGGCGATCTCGTTCAATTCCACTTTAAATACCATCTATATGCTAAATAGATCTCCCCCCTGAACTCAAGTTTCATTTATCTTATTTACTCGACATCCATCAGGCTATTTAACAGGCATTTCAGATTTAGCTTGTCCAAGATCTTAATTCCCCTCCGTCTCTAAACTGACCTCTTCCCATGTTTTCTCAGTGTGACTGTGTCGGTCACCCACCCAGATGGCTTTTCCTTAGAGTCAGTGTTGACTGTTATCTGTTATTTAAGTCATCAGTCGATTGTGTTTGCCCTGCTTTCAAAATTTATCCCAAGTCTGACCACTTCTCACCATTGCCATCCTATTATAAGTCTCTTTTCTCTTCTCTCATCTGGTTTGTTTACAGGAGACTCCTCACTGGTTTGCTTACCCCATTCTTACTTGCTACAATCTGTTTCCCACACAGCTGCCAGGGGGGTCCTTTTACTATAACAAGAAAGAAACAGACTCACAGATATAGAGCACAAACTAGTGGTTACCAGTGGGGAGAGGGAGTGGAGTAAGATATGGGCAGGGGACTAAGAGGTACAAACTACTGTGTATAAAATAAATAAGCTACAAGGACATATTGCACAGCACAGGGAATGTAGCCAATATTTTACAATAACTATAAATGTAACATGGCCTTTAAAACTTGTGAATCACTATGTTGTACACGTGAAACTTACATAATATTGTAAATTTTAATTTATACCTCTATTAAAAAATATGTAAAATTAAAATAACAAACGTAAGTCAGATCGTGCTGCTCTTTTGCTCAAAGTTTCCTAATGGCTTCTCAGCATGTTTTTAGGTATTCCAAACCCCCGATGGTGCATCTGGGCACCTGCACAATGGCCAGCCGGCCAACTCTGATCGCATCTCCTTTCTTGTCTCCCTCCCTCCCTCCCTCGGGCCACACCGACTGCTTTTCCTCAGGTTGCCAAGCACACGTGGCTTTAGCCTTTGCTGTTGCCAGTCCCTCTGCCTGGAATTATCCCAAGATACCTGCACCGCTGCCCTGTGTCGCCTCCTTCAGGTCTGTCCTCAGATGTTACCTCTTCAGAGATGCTGGCCCACGTGACCGGGAAAGTGCAGCTCTATCCCTCAGCGTCCCTTTCCGTGCTTTATTTATCTTCACGGTCATTTTCCCTTCCTGACTCATTGTGTATTTGTTTTTTGTTTTTTCTCCTGTGTGCCCAACTACCATGTATACAGGCTCTGTGAGAGAGAGAGAGGCGTTCTGATTGATTTTTGTTCATTCTTGTGTCCCCAGCACCTAGAACAGTTTCTAAACCCTAAGCACAGACTAAGCCACTCAATAACTATTTGTGGACCCAGGGACAAGAGGAGGATGCTCCAGGCTAGGCCATTTAGAAGGGCCCAGTCACAAGAATTCCTCTGACCAGGAGTGGCCACACACCAAGCCTCCTCGTGGTTGAGTAGATACTGTGTAAATCATACAATCGAAACGTCTTTGGGGAACAGGTCAATTTCAGTCTATGTAGCTTAGCTGTTAATACTGTTTTGTTTTTATAAGCACAAAATTTCTCTTACTACAATATGTACTGGGTGTGTACTAGAGGAAGGCTCTCTACCTTTCTGTTCATTATCTCACCTGGTCCTCACCAAAGGGTACCACTGAGCTTCATTAGCTTGTCCACGGCCCTGCAACTGCCTGTGTCAGTGGTGCAGCTAGAATTTGAACCCCAGAAGCCGGGACTAGAAAGCTGTCCTCTCGATAGCCCAGTTTCATAGTCTCCTACTCTTGTCTTGTGTCCCTCCTCCCCCCATCTTTGGTTTAGAGCTGTGACTATCACGCACAGCAGCAGTGTAGCAGCGCCCTCAGAGGACCGACAGACCATTACAGATTTACCCAAGGATGGTGGCATGACATTTTTCTTTTTAAGATTGAACAACCCATTAATCCTGCAACTTGAGAACAACCTGCCCCGTGCACTGCCCAGCAATATTCTTTCCACTTGTGATCATTGGACAATAAAGAAATCATGTTCTGGTCATCTCCCCGACCCTCGCCCTGCCCTCCTCCCCCTAAGAACTGGTTGTTTCCTACGTTCGGCAGGCTGCTCAGTCAACCCGGTCGCTGTGAGATCCTGAGTGCTCAGGACACCGGGCGCGGGAGTCAGGCTTGCACAGTTAGACTGATAAGCGGGTGCTGAGCCGCTGTGCCACAGCTGCTACTGCAGGGCCAGGAGAAGCAGGTCAAGGTTATCAGGAGAAAGTGCGGCATTTGCCCATCGCTGGGAACAAAAGTGTCCCTGTGTACCTCTTCCTTTCACAGTCTCTGTCTTGGAGTCCCTTCTTGTCCTCTCCTTTTATTTCTCTCTGTCTCTTTCAGAGGGTTGTGGCAAAAGAGACACATTGAAAGCACTGGACCTCTCTAAGTGAAGGACATCTACGAATCAACCAGTCTTTTCCTGGCATTTATATGCATTATTTGATCTTCCAAGTAGTGCCATGCTCTAAAAATCAGAGACAAAGCCTAGCAGTGACCATTTACCATTTCTTATTCAGTTCTATTTATTGTTAAGACATGGTTTTATGTCTGAAGCCCCCTGGATACCCCGTGCTAATGCATCGGATCCCTGTGGCACATTAGCATACATGCTGTGTAACCAGGGAGTCTGGTTTCTCGTTTCCATTTTTCATTGAATTGGGTTTACTGGTGGCTAAGTCTGATTTTTCATCCAGAAGAACCTGTTTCCCCTAAGGTCTTTTTAGCCGTTCCTATGTAATTTTGAACAGAATTTGATTTAATTAGGGGGAAATGACCACGTGAGGTAAACCAACCTTAAAACCAAAGCCATTTAAAAATTATCATTTTCAGGTCAAGGGTACATCAGTATCTACTGGTCAGTCTTGAAGCTGTATCAGGCAGGTCGCCAGCTGGCAGAGGCTGCACGCCCGTGTCTGGGATTGTTGTAACTGTTACCAGTGGTGCGGCCCCTCGTGGAAAGCCCACGTCTCCTCCAGTGTCCCCCATCCGCACTCCCGCCCTCCTTCTGACCAAGCCCTGTCTTATGCCGGTTCACTAAAAGTTTGGAGATCTCTGTCCCAATTTTAAAAAACCATTTCACCTTTTACAGTCCCCTCAGTATATGCCACGTGAAAGTATAAAGCACGCTGGACTTCAAGTCCTGGTTTATATTTGAGACCTGGGAAAAGGACTCATCTCTCCGAACCTCGGTTTCCTCCTTTGAGTAGGGAGGCGGCAGTGAGAGAATGTCTACCAACCTAGCCGTACACATCTGCAGTGGACAAGAGCTCTTTTAATAATATCATTATTGCTTCACAGAACTAATTTTAGTGCTCCTGGTAATAAAAACACTCGAGGCAGGGAATGGTTAAGTGGAGAAGAAATTAAAGTGACTTTTCACCAAACTTTGCTTGTGAGATACGAAATTTAAACAGACAGCAAACTATCATACTCAGGCCAAGTACCTAGGTCATGGATAACAGACTCTGGATCTTACAAAGGTGAAAAATGGTCCCAGGACTGAACAGTCTATGTCTAGGTGACATCTGTAAAATGGGAATTAGATAATGCTTGCTGCAGTTGGGTTGTTAGGCAAATAAAAATGATTTAATATAAGGCACTTAAGACACATAGGAAGAAATAGTAAGGTATTGTCAGTAATGCGTAAGAAGACTGATCCCTTTTAGACTGCATGGCATGCTGGTGACTATGGGGGAGGGTCTCCTTGGGTTGAAATACTGTAAGTCTGATTGTGGTATTTGTCAAGCTTTGGGGGGGTGACTAAATTGTCAGAATTCTGAGGCACTTGTTTGTTTATTTATCTTATTACTTGGTACAGGGTCTGGCAACAGGTCCAGCATTTAGTGGATGTTTTTAGAATGAGTGCATGAAAGAGTAGGAAAGGGACCTGTCTTGTCTAATTCTGAGGGTTATTTGGTTGAGATCATATCATTTGGGTGCAAACTGAAATTCCTTTATTTTCCTCTTCACTTTGACCACCCACGCCACCCCATCAGGTTTTGAGATTCTAAAGCAGACACAAAATTCTGCAACCTCTCTACCTCCACTGGCTCCAGAAAGCATGTCCCTGGAAGTAGTCTATTATCACCAGTGCCCAAGCCAACAGGGGCCATGTAGGGAGCATGAAAGAGTAGGCTGGGCGGGGTGACAGTAGACTGAGTCTCACCCCTCCCACCGGAAAGCAAGCTCTGTGAGGGCAGTAGCCTCATCTACTTTTTCACTCTTGTCCATTCAGTACCTAGAGCAGTGCCTGCCACATAGTCCTCCTTGGATAAACATTGGTGGAAGGAATGAATGAATAACCGCTCCATATAGGCTGGCTGTTGCAAGGTAGCAGTGAAGACCCAGCATTGGCCAACACTTAGATTCCTCCAGATAGAGCAGAGAATCTACTTTTATGTGAAATCTCTTGATTTCAAATGTTGGCAACAAATGAAAAATGTTACAACACTGTGCAGGTCAAACAAATACATATCTAAGGGGAGAATTCAGCTCCCACGCTCCCAGCTTTAGACCTCTGCTGTCAGTGATAGCTCATGCCGTGCTCCACCATTTGCCCTTCTTCCTGTGTGCTGGGGAGTGCACATAGCACCGTCTCCACCTTATACATAAGGTCACCGAGGCTCAGAGAAACTAACCGACATGTTCAAGGATGCCAGATTCTTCCCCGACATGTCCTTTGGGAATAGAAAGTAAATCGCATGCCATGTGCTTTTGCCACTTCACGGATTTGGGTCTCTGTTCTTCCTAGGACTGCCTAGCACTTCCTTACTGATGCGTCTCTCCAGCTTCCAACCAGTCCTGTCCCAGCTGCTATAATGTGGCATTGTCGTTGCAAGTAAAATAAAGCAGCTTCCACTCTGGGGTTATCAGTTCACAGGCAGGCCTATTTCTATTCTGTTAAAAACCTATGTGCCCAGATATCAATTTGAATCCCTGAGAACTGATAGCTTTATTCAATCTATCTAATTTATTTGGATCTAGAGTTGGTCACTGTAAGAAGACCGAAATAATGTTTTAAACAAGATAAAAGTTGTTTTTATCTCCCCTATTTCATGTAAATCTGAACATAAATAATCCAGGGATGCTGTGGTGCTCCAAAGAGTCCCCGAGCTAGACTTCTTCCATCTCTTTGTTGTGTGGTTGTTACCCGTGTCAGCTTTGCTGAGGTCGCTCACCGGTTTGTTCACATTAAAGTCAGAGGGGCAGAGGAGAGAGATTCGGGAGCTGCCCCACATCCCCTCCCTCTTACGGGCATGGAGGGGAGGCTGTACACGTTGCTCCCGCTCACGGTCTAATTCTCCTGCTCATCATTGACTGTCATGTCACCTAGCTGTAAGGGGGTGAGGAATGTAGTTTTTAGCTGGATGTCCACGGGTCCAGCTGAACATTCTATTACTATAGAAGACAACAAATACTGGGGAACAGTTGTCATCTCTGCCATAATGGCTAAGCATGAATGTGTTACTTATTGTTTAAGCAGTGTTTTCTAACTGGGTATTCTTTGATTTAGATACTTGGTTCTATTTTGCCTTTAATCTGCAGTATTTAGTATGAGTCATAGATGTTTGATGGATGAGTATTTTAAAACATAAAATTAAGATGCTAATATTCTTCTCTGAATTATTTGCAAATTATCATAACTTTTGAAACTTGAAATTTGCAGAGAGTTAAAATAGTCAAATAGATCAGGGCTTGTAGTTGATAACTGTTGACAGGGGCCCTGGGATAGGAATACATCAAATTCCTCTTTGGAGATAGCCACCATTCCTCCAAATCTGCGGTAACTCTTTGAGCCACTCGCTTCCCGTATCCACTTGCCTTCTGTTACTTGGGAGGTCTCATTGGTGAGAACACTGAAAACATTCCAGTGAAACCGTATTAGTTTCCTATCGTTGCTGTAACAAATTACCCCAGCCTTTGTGGCTTAAAGCATCAGAATTTTATTCTCTCAGTTTTGGAATCCAGAAGTCTGAAGCCAGTATCGTTGGCTAGCATCAAGGGCTCAGCAGGGTTGCACTCCCTCCGGAGGTTCTGGGGACATGGTTGTTCCTTGCTTCTTCCAGCATCGAGGGGCTGCCCGCATTCCTTGACTTTCGGTCCTACCACACTGATCTCTGCTTCCATCCTCACATTGCCTCCTTCTCCTCTGTCCTGTCAAAGTTCCCTCTGTGTCCTTCCTATGAAGGCACCTGTTGTTGCATTTAGGGTCCACCTGGAAAATCCAGGATAATCTCCCCATTTTAAGATCTTTAATCACATCTGTGAAGTCTTTTTTGCCCCATAAGGTGACATTCACAGATTCCATGGATCAGAACCTGGATTTCTTTCAGAGGACACATTATTCTGCCTTGACAGGAATACCGTTGTCATTAAAAACAATAGCTGCTTTTTGAAGCTATAGTATGTGCCAGACAGTGTGCTAAGTATTTCATGAGTTTGTGTCATTTTAACCTTACATACATTTTCTTTGATTTTTCAGGAAGGTAAAGTTCAGAGAGACCGAGTGACCTGCTCAAGGTCCCTCAGCATACCCCATCTCCTTCTCCCCTACTCTTCCTTCCCTAAGCTGGTAGCAAAATGAAGCAATTAAATGTTCACTCAACCTAGAACAACAAGACAGAATGCCCCCTTCCCTGTTGCCATCGCCAGGTCAATTTGGGTAGCACACCTGCACGTCCCGTCTAACCTTCGTGAGGCCCTCGGTGTCTCCTTTTCCCCGTCAAGGCTGCCTTAATGTCCTTTTTATCCTCACTTCACCTGTGTGCCAAGTTGTGCGTCCAGGGGAGGCAAATGCCCGTGCAACTCCAACGCCTCATAACTCACCCGGGAACAGTGTGGGGAGCACCGAGTTCCCTTCGTACACCCGGTCCAGGACTCTTCTGTACTCTGCATTACAAAGTTGGGTTACAAATGTCATGAGAAAAGGCTCTCTGGCAAGATGTGTAATGTTACCGCTTCCAGTCTCAACCAGACAGAGAGGAGACTCGCGTTTCCCAGGGTGTTTTAGTGCTTCCAGTTCTGGTTCCGACTGGAATCAAAGTGGTGAAACAACTTCCAAGTAAACACTCAGAATGTGAGTGAAAAAGCTTAGCTCAGTTCTCAGTGTGTCAGTGGGTGAAGTGTGTGTGTGTTGGGGGGCCTGCGGTGGAGTGAGCATGAGTGGCAGGAATAAGGGGCAGATTTTTTTCCCCGAATTATCCCGGAGTGAAGTCCCACGTTGGAAAGGCCCAGAATGATCTATTGACTATCTGACATGCCATTTGCCAAGCACCTAGGTGCAGAGGCAGGGCCAGCTCAGCCGTACAGTTGCTGTACTGATGTGGCGCTTTAGCTGTTTGGAGTTAATTGTTAATCCAGCCAGACATTATCTGCACTCCTATTCTGAAAGGTAGAAAGAAAAAAAAAAATCCAGCATCTTATTACCCTTCTCATCAAAATGCTCTAAACATTGTTGTGTAATAGCCACAGGAGTGGCAGAGACAGGGCTATTACAAGAACCAAAAATGCCCCCTGTTTTGGGGTTTCTATTTTCAAACAATTTTCTGTCTAAACTGAAATCAGCCAGGAAGGAACCGCCACGTACTAGAAATTGCCAAGTCTGGCTTCCTGCCGCACCCTCTCTGTGACACTCATTTTGCTATTAAGAGAAGCCACTTAACAAACCAATTGTCAACAGGGGGAGATGCCAACACAATAGTTAATCAGGTTTTACAAGGTCACGCAACTAATTCGAATTGTAAAAGGACCCCATTAGTGCCTTCTCTCCCTCGTCTTCCTCCAAATTGAGGGCTCACCACTCTGGATCCCCTACAAGATAGCAGCCAGTTAACAAAGGCTCGAAGTACGATTTTCCTTACTGAGGGCCCCTTTGAAGCCTATTAACACCCTTTTTTATGGCGAGCAGAGCAAGTAGCCACCCCCTGACATGTGTTGGCACTTTCTAAAAGGTCTTAAATGCTCCGTATTTCAGAGAATAACAAACCCAGGAAGGCTCACAAGGAGCCCAGCAGGGGTAAAATAAAAACACTGAGTAATTTACAGATCGCAATGAGGTGGTGCTTGCTAATCGAGAGAGAAGGAATTCGGACCCCCCTACCCCGTGAATTTGCAAGAGTTCGCAGGGTCCTAGGCATTTCCAGGTAAAATCTACACTAGTGAGCATTTATACAACAGAGCGGGCCATCACAGTGGTTCAGATCCTGTCCTCTGCCTTTGTCCTTCCTCATCAGAATGAATTTTCTGCATGGGTGGGCCTTCTTTGCCTTTGATTGTTTCCAAAGCTCTGTTGTGATTCTTTGATAACATACCACATTGAAACTGGAAATCGATGGGCAAATCTGTAGCTTCATTTTATTTTCAAATTTTGGAGTCTTTCTTTTTAAAATACACTCATCATATATTTTTTCCCGGGGGAGCTACTTGCATTTTAGCATGTTGCTCAAACTTGTGTTGGACACTAGATCGATGAGGTTTATTTTCTTAAATTATATGTGAAGGCCTGAGAATGAATGGGAAATGTTTTAATAACTTCAAAGTGTTATCACAAATGGAATGTCTATCTAAAGTTTGCTTGTATAAGTTTACAGAGTTGACAGGCCAGTAACCTTCCTGTGTGTTAAAAGATGGATACTATACCCCTGGACCAACTAGTCCAGAAGCACCTTCTTGTTTATACCGTGGTTGCCCCAAAGGATAGAAGATCATCACCACTGGCTGTTGCTCCAGCTTAGGCTTCTGATTCTTCAGCTTATTTTTGTGCACCACTCCAGCGTTCAATACTGTATCCTTTTACCATTCATACCTTCTGACAGTAGTAGGGATGGGTGTTCATGGCCCATCTCCTACATTTTTTTCTGATCCTGCTGCAGAACCAGAGAAATAAGCAAGGAGCAACTTGCATCACGGATGAAGGAGGGATCCTGCAATAGCCACAGATAAGTAGGCTGACTAGTAAAGGTCAGGGAGTTTTTCATCCTGCCTTGATGCCATGGCATCAAGGTGATGACATGTATTCCAATAACCATCTTGAGTGTGGCAGATACTATTTTGGATCCAAGGGAAGCAACAGTGAATAAAGCAGACAAAACCCTGTTTTCATCATGCTTGTACTTGTGTGTGTGTGTGTGTGTGTGTGTGTGTGTGTGTTGTGTGTGTGTGTGCGTGTAGAGACCGACAGACAGAAATGATGAATAAGATATACAAATAAACACTATAAGGTTATAAGTGTTATGGAAACAGTAAAGCAAGGAACAGACTTTACCGAGAAATTGCCATTTGAGCAAAGACTTGAGGGAGGTGCCTTTTCCACTAAGTTGGTAATTGGTGGATAAAAATGCTGATTTCTATAAAAAATTTACATAAGAAGAATTAACATATTTCACTTATAGTTCAAGAAAAATGTAAGTCAAGTGTCTTAAGAAATTTATAAACAAAGGAGTAGGGCAGGTCACAGAGGAAGGGAAGGGAAAATGGGTGAGAGAAGAAAGGCCACCTTTCATGGGAATGATCAGAATTTGGTTTCACTAAACTTGAAGGGCAGTTTAGGTGTTTGAGGTTTACGGGAGATATCCATTTACTAAATCTATGAAGAAACTTTGTCTCAAGACTACTAATAATCTGGTAGAATTTAAAGATATTATTGTCGGTGACTTTGGCTGGCTTGGCTACAAGTAAGCATAGCTCACAGGAGAACAGATAAATCAGGCCAAAGATTCCGCCGCCATTTTTGTCAGGCTCTGGGAAAGGGAACCCACGTGGGATTTGGAATTTCCTAGTTCCCTCGTCTTGCTATCTATCCATTATGCTTGCCTCCAAAGGCGCGTGCCACCAGGAGGATACTCTAGCTAACACTTCATTGCTGGTGAGGACTCGGGACCAGTTCCCCGCCTGTTCTCTTACCCTGGCAAGGAGGGTTGTCCTTGAGAACGAATTCCTTTTATCCCGCTGCCTCTAGATCCCTGGTCCCTGGAGGGCTCTGCTCCCTGGCTCCTTGACCTAGGTCTACACCTGACCTCAGCAGTCTGGTTCTTACCCTCATATTGTGGAGTCATGGAACAGAGAGTGAAGGCGGTAGCTTGTCCCGATTCAGACCTATTCATTGTACCCCCTTACCTCCGTGTAGAAGTGTTGCTGAGGATTCTAGTTCATCCTCGATCTTTCAGAGCTCTTCCTGCCTGGTAATGGATGACTAAGAGAAGCCCAAGCTCAACACAGAGTCTGAACGTGGGCGCAGGTGTACAGGACACGGCATTCATTTAAAGGGCTACAGGGCATTCCGCCGAATAGAGGTACCATAGCACAGTTACTAAGTATTTAGTAAAAGGCACTGAGTTTTTTTTTCTAGTTTTCTTGCCCCCTCTTCCAAGGGTGTATTTTCTAGACAGACCTTTCCTACTCTGTTAGAAAAGTATTTATGTTTTATTCCAATGCCACTTTGATTTTTTTTTTCTTTTCACATTTTTATTCACCTATGTTTTACTCTATAATTTTATGGTTTATTGTAAGATACTAATACATATTTTATAAGAATCATTAGGAATTTACTTTAGAATAAGGAGTGAGGTAGGGGTACAACTTTATATTTCGCTAAATACAAATGCTAATCAATTTTCCAAATGCTATTTGTAATCCCTAGTTCTCTCTCATTCCTAAATTTGAAAAGCCCATTTTTATAATATACTAAAATCCCTACACATGCTTGGATTTATTCCTGAATTCCTATTTATTGCAATATCTTTATTCTCTTCCTGTACCACCAATATACTGTTTTCTACAGGGTTTACATAGCCTTTATAACTTAACATCTGATAGAAGTGCTTTTTCATTCCTTTTCTTTTTCAGAATTTTCTTTGCTGTGATAACATGTTCATCTTAACAGAGGAAATTTTGAATTATTTTCTCAAGTTTCAAAAATACTTCTTTTAATGTGAATTACATTGGGTTTGATAACTAATTTAAGGAGAAACTATATTTTTATATTATTGACTCTACTGACCCAAGAAACAAAAATATAGCTTTCCAGTAATTCAAGTTTTTGTATGTGTATGTATGTGTTTTTCAGTAATTCTTTGCTTAATTCACACATATTGTATCAGTTAGGATTTGTTAGCAAGAGAAACTGAGTTTAGCTAATTTAAGCAGAAAAATGAATTTACTCAAGGGAAATTGGTAGCTCAGAAAATTACTAAAAGTTTAGAGAACCAGACTTAGCTGTAAGTCAGAAATCAGGGCAGCCCTGGCAGGAAGCACTAGGCAGTCTTGTCTGGGAACTGAAGCTAGAGTGATGAGTGTTGACCATTTACTTCTGCTCTTGACTCATGCTGCTTAAGCTCAAAGTCCTGTTTTGAGAGTGAGGTATCTGATTGGCTTGGCTTTGGTCACATGTCCTGCCCTCAATGTAAAGAAGACTTCCATAACTCCAGTGCATCTCTCCCCTCATCTAACAGGGTGTCCCCTCTCAGTCCAAAAGGAAGGTAGACTCTGGGTGGTTGGTGACCATCACAACTAGGTTTCATTTGCCTGCTATTCCTGTGGACCTGAGAAGCGTCCTGTAAAGATTACAGACAGGATCAGTGACCACAGGCCAAAGGTGTATAGACATCCCAGAAAGCACTGGAAGGATATAATGGGAGGCAAAACACAATACCAAGCTAGACTCAGCAACAGGGTGCAGACGCGGGTGAGATGAGAGAAGCCAGTCTCACTGTCATGTATGACTGAACGTGCCCGTCCCAGTCCGTCTGCAGCATGGCCCCTTTATTGAAATTGATACATATATAAAAAGTAAAGTAATTATCATCCTGGCTTCTACCAATTAGACATGAAGGTAGTTGTGAAGTGGGAGATGGTGAGTGGAAAGCTATTTCTCTCCAAGTAGTAAGAGGTAAGCACTGAGGGTTTGCTTGAGCACCAGGGCTATCATGTATGGTTGTGCAGGTGGTACACTGCACAATTTCAGAGATTGTCCTTCATGTAGACTGCAGTATGCATATACAACCTTCATGGCTGTACTTGGTTGCCCTGCCAAGAGTCAACATGAGCTGAGGCAGGAGAGACAGCAGCATTCCAGAGAAGCACCAGTGGTCTGAAGTGGAGAAGCCATGAGGGGATGGGCAGTGGGCCAGCCATATATGACTGTCAGGTGTGGACAGTGACCAGAAGGAGCTCAGTAGCCTAAATTAAGGTGCTGACCTGAGGAAACTCTTAGTATGATACACTCCTGGGAGCTTCCTGAGATACTAGGGCAGGGAGGGAAGATTAAAAGGTGGTGGAGGGACTGGCTATGTCTGTGAAAATTAAGAGAAACTGGATATGTTTCTGTGGCCTGATTTTGTAACCCTGGTGGTAAGACCCTGGGGTCTTTGGAATATTTATGTAAACAAACATGGTTAATTTATTCTCAGATCTCAGCTTTATGGTTGGGCCCTATTTTTTGTTCTGGGAGGGTAGACTTGTTCATGGGAAGAGTACTGTGGCTCGTTCAGCCTTCCACGTGCTATCTGGCTGGGAAGGCACACGCAGCCAGCTGGCCTGGGAGTCCCTGCTGAAGTGTGTTCTCACTGAACCTTGTTAACTGGCACAAATAGTAAAGTGAAATGACATTAAATGGACTGATGATCTGAGTTCTCCATGATAAACTACCAGCAAATACTTCTTGGCCATGACATTTAAAGAAGGGGGAAAAATAACAATGATTTTAAGAAGACCTTCCATAAAAAGAAAAAATTCAGAATTTTTACTAAAAAGTACACATATCGAGCAAGAGACAGACCAGTAGGAAATTCTTTCCCTTTCGACCTAATCATAACAAGATAGACATGATGGGAAACAGTTGTAAGGAAGATTTTTAAAGGTGGGATTTCTAAATCCAAAGAGAAGGCAGTTATCTGAAAGGCCCTGGCTCCAGAGCTTTGTAAAAATTGGTAAAATGCAGCCTTTCCTGCAACTGACTCCAGAGCCGAAGCAGGGGGAGGTGGCAGAGAGCAAAGTGGTGGAGAGGTAGGTCCACTCAGGCCAAGAGACCTGGCTGGAGTTATACTCTTTAACGAGGTCACCTGTGTGATACCTTCCTGGACCACGCGATCTCCAACACAATGTCCTCCCTTTATCCTGAGCATCCTCAGAAGGCCTTGTTGTTGCTAGGAGGGAAGGGTGCAGAGACAGCTGAACGGAAAGATGAAGTAGCTGGCCTGGTGCCCAATACACTGTTCCCTGGCAGAACTAGTCAGAGGGCTTATAAAGAACTCACTTCTTCAGAATGGGTTTTGAGGGAAAAGCGTGATGCATGAAACATCTGCAGGGAAGGATGCAGCTAACGTGCACGTGAGACCTCTGAGTGAATGCCAGGGACGTCGCATTGGCTCATGAGGAGTGAACAGAATTGTTCCCATTTTATAGAAGAGGAAAAGGAGGCTCAGAAAGCTGAAGTCACTGCCCGCGTGACACATCCAGTGAACTGTGGCTGAACTGTCACCTCCGGTAGTCCCTTGTGCACTGTTTCAGCCACGGAAGTCTCCTTGTCCTCCCGACCCACCTTGCACTCCCCATCGTGTGCACGCTGAGAGGTGCTGTCCTCAGAGTGTGTGTCGGCAAACAGCCCCTCACTTGCAGGTCAGGAGCTTAGCCCAGCATCCCTGGACCCGCCACTGGCCCCGGGAGAGTGTCAGCAGCCCTGCCATCCACCTGACCGCTCACGGGTCCCCCAGCCCTCACAAAACTTGCTCAGCCTTTGTTTAATTGTGCCTGGGTTAGAGTGATGACGTATACCTTCTGTCCAGTCATCGGAATGAATTCTTCTAAGCTTTGTTAAGTCAACAGCTAGTTCTCAAACTCCAGAAGTGGAGGTAGATTCTTCTTTTTAAATGAGTGGACTGCATGGCAGAACCACCAGACTCAGCTGGCATGCCACTGCTGCCGCCTTGGAGCCTGGGAGGCGGAGGGGAGCTTTCCCCCATCGTCACTCCCGCAGCTCCTGGCACATCCCGGGCATGGGGACGGGCTGGCTGCCGGCTGGTCCCAGGGCTGTTGGGACCACGGAGAGCGTGACTACCCTCGGGCCAGCAGGAGCCAAGAGGTGTATCTGAACTGGCACAGAGGACTTGGCCTGTCACATCAGGCCACCCCAAAGAGGGGACAGAGGCTCTCTGTTTTATGGGGTCAGTTGGGAGCCTCACAGGAGTGACTAGTGTTTCACTGGCCAAGGTGCCCCCTCACAATAACTCGGCCATTCTCCCAAATAGTAACACTAAATTGCATTTTATGCCTAAATTCAAACTACTGCACTAATAATAATAATAATAATAATAATAATAATAATAATAATAATAATAATAATAATAAAGGTGTTTCTTTTTGTTCTTTGTTTGAAATCCGGAAGTGGCAACTAATTTAGGAAAAAGTCTAGTGATAATATCTCTTTACGGAGGGACAGTTGGTGGAAGGTCCATTCTACGTAAAAAGGGGATTTCTTCAGAGACCCCTACTTTGTTCGGTACATGCTCAAAGTTGAAGTCCATTAAGATAGCATTCATATGTATTTTTAAAATTTTATTTATTTATTTATTTTAATAAAAAATTTTTTTGGGGGGAGGGAGGTAGTTAGCATGGACATTCTTGTTGCTTATATAAATACCGTTCACTACACGTTAAAGAGATGTCGTGCCCTCTTCCCCCTTTATGCCCGGGACCTAGCACGGTCCTAGTGTGGGGTCGGAGGAATTCCTTTCAATTACCCTCCTTCAGCTACTCCAATCATGTCCCATGTTTGTTGGTCTCCTATTTAAACTATAACTTTCTGAATAGCTTTTCTTTTCGGGAGTTTCTAATTACTGGGCAAAGAAGAAACGTGGCTTCCTGCACCGTATTAGTGTGACCTTGCGGCGCCTTGCTCATTGCATCTGTTGAATGGGGTCCGTTCCTTTCTGTTGCTGGAAACGTTCGCTGTGGAGCCACGGAGCATCTGTTCTCATTTGAGGTGATCGCTTATGGGTTGTCTACACTGCTGTCAGCCTCTGACTCATTTCCATTGGACTTCTAAGTCATTTCCAGAGATCGTAAGAGCTCAAGGCGTTTCTTCCTTGGATTTTACACTTTGTTGTAGTGGATCTTCAAGCTGCTTCCTCAGAAAGGGTATGCAGGAGGTAAACTTATTTTTTTGCATAAAAGATGTCTTTATTTTGCTATTACATTTGATTAACAGTTTGAAGAAATAGAGAATAATAAGTTCAAAATTACTTTTCCAAAAACTCTAAAGGGGCCACTCCTCTACAGCCTGTTTCTGCAGGTTTTCTAGGTGATGGCTTCGTCCTGTTTTGATGCAAAAAATGTTTCCATATACTACCCATCGTCAAGGAATTTGTGAGGTCTCTCTCTTTCTTTCTCTCTTTCTCTCTGTCTTTCTCTCTCTCTCTCTTTTTCCTGTTGTTAGGGATTTATTCCCCTTTGAAGAAAATTTTTGTCTTTTATTATCATGAACTTAACTATTTAATTGCAACCCTGAAGGGAGAGGAGACAGACTTCTGTATTTCACTTGTGCCCAGTCCACCATCTTGAAAAAAACAAAACGAAGCAAACAAGATCTTGGCCTTCACCTGCTGAAGTGCAAGTACCTTTGGGGAAAGGGTGAAAAAGGCAGTTAACCTTATCCCGTGCATGCCAGGAATCAAATTATTCTGAACAGCTTGAGAGAACAGTGAATCAGAGCCATACAAGGATGTAAAAACAAGGCTTTAGAATATCTTTTTATAAGAACTAGAGAATGGGTAACAGTGTCTTTGGAACTGGGAGGCTGAACCACAGTGGTGGTTTAATCCTAGCTCAGGGAGAGTTACTTCTGTGTTGCAAATCCTGTTTACAAGTTGCTATTTATTTTCCTGTCCGTAGTCTCACATGTCTGTACCTCAGTCTATTTATCTATCTGGATACAGGTATCTATGCCACGCATCCACACATATACGAATATATATATACACACATGTACATACACAGATACAAATTTGAGCCTATGTTGGTTTTATTTCTGACATAGTTCCTTATTTTTTAAACCTCGTACTAGAATATTTGGGTATTTGGTTAACGAAAGTCTTAGAGGTTGCCAGTCATGGAAAAACTTAGGGCACGTGCCCATGTGAACTTTGATGCAACCAGTCTTTCTAGATCCTTAACTCTTAGGAATGTTCAAACTTCTGTTCTGATAAAATTGTGGTTGCTCTGTCACTCAGTATGTTTTTTTTTTCCCATCCTTCAGGATGTCCTAAATAAAATGGCACCTTCTAAAGCTGATTTTATCATGTAGATTTTCAGAATGACCCTAGTGCCGTTTGAGACCAGAGTTCCTCTAGCATCTTTCACCCCAGAAGCATTTCAGGCAATTTTGTTTCTGCAAATACATAAGTAGATGTAACTATTGACATAGGGGGACCAAGGCCATACAGGGAAGAGACCATTTTCTCAGAATATTTCATTTCTCACTAAATCTTCACTTGGTCCCACTGTCTTAAATTCCACTAGTCCAATTAATAAAGATTATTCATTCAGATTTAAGTTGGTTTAAATGTTCACATATTTTTCTCCCCCTCCCATCTACCTTGGGGAGTGTAAGGGAAGTGAAGTTTGGAGATGGATGGAGGGAGAGACCAGTGAGAAAGGAGGCCCTGGGTGGGGGGTGGGGACAGGCGTGACTGGCATGAGACTAGGGGACGCCTGCTCCCAAGGTCATGTCCCAGTGTGCAAGCGGTTTGACCTCTGAGAGCAGCAGAGTGACACCACCCCTGCGACTGGTTTCTGGCAGCTCCTCCTCTGTTGTGATGACAGAGCAACATAGCGCTCATTTCTCCCAGAGTTTATCACTCTGGGCTTGAAGGCCTGTCACCCTGATTCCCAAGGTATCTTGGCCTTTGAGGCCAAGACAGTTCAACCATGTCCGTGCTGAGAATTCTCTCCTCAGCTTCCTCGCAGCTGGAGCCATATTTGATCAAGCAATGACTCACTGGACTGTGGACTCCAATTTCCCTGTAAGAAAGATAATGAGAAAAGGAAATGCCTGCAGGGGAAGGAGGAGAGGGGTGGTTTTTGGATTCCTTCCTGAAAATATGAGGCAATATTTATCTTCTAGGCCTTGGTTGGATGCTAGCTGGGGGAGGCAGACTCTGTATCCTTGTTTAAGAAACCTTGCCTTGTTTTTTTTTTTTTTTTTTTTTTTTTCCTATTCGGATTAAGGAAGAGGACGTTTTTAGTTTCACATGTTTGGCTGGTTGCAAACCAAGCACGTTCATGGGTCAGGTTAGCTAATTTGACCTCCAGAAGCAGTGGAGCCTGACCCCTGGAATAATTCAGGCCAGGCAGCTGGGGAAGGATGAGTGTCTCTCTCTTACAAGTCATTTTCAGTTGGCTTTCTCTCGTCAGTGGGGCGGTATTATTTTTACTATGTTAATAATTCATGCCTCATTCTAGACAATGAAAAGATTCACCCTTTGGACCAGTCAAAAAAAGTAATTCTGGGTTTTTGCCTCTGCAGAATAAATGTGGGTGGAGTAAGACGGAAAAGAGGGGTTAACATGGACTGAGCATGTTGTATATGGTGGTGTTGTTTAGGTACTTCAGACACATTTTTATTTTACTCTTCGTTACAACAGCAGCAACAATAACAATCAGAGAACAGTATTAAGATATTTTACCATTAAGGAAATTGACTTTCAATGAGCTGAAGCAAATTGCTCAAGGTTACAAGTGGTTGAGTGGCAGTCAGATCCAGGTTTTTGTGACATCAAATCTGGGCACTTTCTACCTCCCCATGGTGCCTCTGAAAATGATGCTCAAAAGTCTGTTTGGTCAGAACTATCTCTGTCATTGATCTGCCACAGGGCTTGAAACTGCCCTCTCAGAGGTCACTGACAGACATCATTTCTAAGAAGGCACTTATGAAAATGTGACTCTGCACCCAGAGCAAGAAGAACGTGGGAGTCGTGGAAGTCAGCCCCCGGCCCTCACCCCGGCCCCTTACCACAGTTCAACCAGAGCCTCAGTATTAGAGCAGAAAGAGATATTAAGCAGTATGGAGCCCACTTGCTTCTTTTTGTGACTGATGAAATGGAAATTCAGAGAGGCCAAAGAAACTCTTCAAAATCACAAAGCTCATGCAGTTAGTTTTATCAGAAATCAGGGCCCTCGGGGGATGACACAGAGGAAATTTGATTTAGGGCCGTGAGGAAGCGGCCAACAAGGTCAGCATTCTGGGTGCTTCTTAGAGGAAAGCACTGGGGGCAACAGCACGTTAAGGAACCACAGACGTCCTCGAGGCCACTGCTCTGGGTGCCCGGGGTGGCGGGAGCCCCCACAGTAGGGGGATGCCTGTCACAGCGAGGTCAGCGTTACCACTTTGCCCACGACCAGTCTTGTCAGAGGGCTTAGGTCATTAGACATGTTAGGAAGGCATGACCAGTGCCCCCTCTTTCTCGAGAACATCTCCAATCACTTTTATCCGTGCTTCTCACAGAGTTGATGAAAGACTCAAAGTCAAACGAGACTCTTTGAGCTCAGTTTATGCAGTTTGTGTACAATGTGTAGGTCAAAGCTTCAAAGCGCCCGGCACTGGAAACGGAGCATCGGAAAGCAAGGGGCTAAATCACGACCCCACCAGATATTTGGCCTGTCAGGGTGCCTCAAGGGGCACCCACCCACGGGCAGCAGCTCCCACTTAAGCTCCCCGGATTTCGATAACTGGAGCTGTGAGGGGAGCGGCAGGTCCCGCAAGTGTGATAGCGCTCTGGCTGGAGGGGTCAGGTTTAAGTTCTCATTTAAATATGAGGGAAGCCTTCTACCTCAAGCTCAAAAAAAAAAAAAAAAAAAAAAAAGAAAGAAAGAAAGAAAGTAAGAAAAGAAAGAAAGCAATTCTGGTTCTTGAAAGAGAGAAATGTTACCCGGCTCGCCTCAGCCTAGGAAATAGCATGACTGGCAGACTTGGCAGCTGCTCCGAGAAGAGCTGTGTGGCCAGCTCTTCAGGCTAAAAGTGTAGTGGTAACTGCATAATGATGTCTGAGAAAATCAAAGACCAAAGGGACAATTACAGTTTGGGAGAAACAAATATACAACCAAGCCCAACTTCGGGGTAATTTCTCCAAGGACGCCCTTGGGTCTCGGGGAGACATTCTGCTTATAGATTTTGGAGGAAAATCACAACCATGAGAGGGCATTCACAGGCTCCAATAACCCGTGGTTAAGGCTGTGCGTGTAATTGTGATTAGCTGGCTGAGGGAGGGCACGTGGGGATCAGGAAGCCCAGAATGACATGCCCAAGTACTGCAGCAGAGTGGAGGTGTGGGTGCCTGCCTGGCTGGGGCACAGAACAGAGAAAAGGCAAACATCATTATTTCTCAGCCCCCTCGTAGGAATTCCAGGCGTCTCTACCACTCACTGGCTGCTTGCTCCAGGAAACTTACCTAGCCTTCTTGGACCGCAGTTTCCTTTCCTGTAAAAATAAAAGTTTTGACTAGGTGATTTTAAAGGTCCTTTTGGCTGTAACATCGCACAATAATCCAGCTGTAAATCTGCGTCTTTGGAGAATTTATAGATTTTATTATTATTCTTCAAATGGTTGAATGCCTTGTGGAGAGGGTCAGTCAGTTTGGTTGGTACTGGGACACTTGCAAAGAGTAAAAGATTCTAGCTCCTGCCCTTAAGAGAGTGATCGATCATTCAGTGCTGTTAATGTCCTGAAATACGTGTGAAATTCACGCTAAAGGAGTGTTTATTCAGTGTGTTGTGCATTATGAGAGAGGAAAAGGAATATAAATTACTACGTGGCCCCTGCATGCAGGAACCTGTACAATGCACGTGAAACAATGGAAAGACAACCACGAGGTAAACTTTTGGATACTAACTGTAAGTGCAACTGGGATTCGTAATGCAGGCTGGGAAGTCAGAGCGAGCGTCCTGGAGAAGGAGGAACTTGGCGGGACCTTGGAAGAGTGCTAGGATTCGAATAGGCAGGGAGGAGAGGGGAGGAAATGCCAGCTGGGGGAAATAGTGTGATAATTAATAGAAAAAATATTCATAGCTTTTCTCAGAAGCTCTGAGAGCTTCAGCTGTCCTCAGCCAAATGTTAACCCAGATGGTATATCCAAATTTCATAATTAGCAGTTCACCCAGGCACCACAGGTGCTCAAGTCTAAGTCTCATGGTATTTATTCATGGGGCCGCTGCAGAAGAAGGGGAAAAGCTTAGGGGTGGGAAAGGAAGGTGGGTGGGGGTGGTGCTCTGAGGACAGTTTTCCAAGATGGATGAATTTGGTTAGTTTCTGTTTGGTCAGTATTTCCGAAGTTGCGTGAAGGTTTCATCTCTGGGTGCAGACGAGGTATCTGTCTGACCAGGAAGCCACAGATGGAGCTCACAGGGCCAGCAGACGCGCACATACAAGCACATGGTGCCTGGTGCAGTGCTGCCTCTCGTTCCCACGGCTGTTGGGACCAGCGCAGGAGAAGGTGGATAACCAGTCAGCAGAAATTAATCATCCTCTCTGTTGAAAAGCATAAGTCAGAGCAAATCTTGTACTGCTGATGGATATGGGGAGGAGGTAAATGGAAGCAGGGCCCTCCATGTGCTTCCCAGACACAGGGCTGGAGCCACACCGGCTTACCTGGGAAATGGGCTCCCACTCCTCACCTGCCCCAGCCCTTCCCTCAGAGCCACCCAGATGGTTTTGGCCTTAAAAGCCCTGAGCAAAATTGCAGAGTGAGCAGTGTTTATCATTTTCGGCTGTTTCTCTTCCTTTCTGGCCCTCTCCCAGCTCCCACACGGGAAGGTTTAACTTGGGTTACTCGTTCCATCCTTAGAGCTCTGTGTTTAAACATCCCCTGCTTTTGAAGTAAGATGGTGGCATTGGGTCCCAGTCTCCCAGGTTTTCGGTGACATTTCCTCCGGATACCTGGTGTTTGGCAGGCCCTTGTCCAGTCTGAAGGTTTCTTACAGTTACAGCGACGGTGCTGCTCCTTTGTTGGGAGGGGACTGCGTTCCTGACGTCTTTCTACATTTTGCAGTTGATTTGTCTGCCAGCCCTGGCCATGCAGCTGTCCACACTGACTGTGCACGGCCAGGCCTACTGACTGTGTAAAGGGAACTTGGATTCCTTCCGAGAGGAAGTAAGGAGGCTTCTTATTTCCTTCTTTACTTTTACAAGGTGCACTGATCTAAAATGAGTTGCTCAACACACCCGGGAAACTGGGCCTACACTTGGACTAGATGTTGGTCTCCTGGTGCTCTTCAAATCCACAGATTTCTACTTGCCCAGAATTTTTGCCCATTCATGAGAGGCAATATAATACATTAACACATTGCTGGAAAGAGTGGGTTCTGAGAAGGGTGAACCTGGAGTGTTCAGATGCTGCTTCTCTGCGTGCTGGAGGCAAAATGATATGACAAGTGGAAGCCACGTCAGGGGTTGGGGGGCATGGAACTGTCTTCTCAGTACAGTAACTCCGGAGCAGGTCCTAGAGGTACCTAAGGCAGGGGTGGGGCAGATTTGTACACGCTATGCACAGAGGCTCAGAGGCAGGGAGAGCATGGCACCTGTGCAGGAATCCACGGGTCAGTTTACCTGGAGCTCCGAGTAGAGGGTGAGGGAGTGGCTACAGAGGTGGGCTGAGGCCATACTGTAAAAGGCTTGTGTGCCTTGTTAAAGATACAGGACTTCAGGGCACACTTCTGTGACATTACAGAATGGGCCTCTTGCCTCAGGGGCATAGCTCTCCCAGCATTTACAGCTTGGTGAGTAGAAACTGTGCTTGTTTCACCCCTACTTTGGGCCATGTGCATCCCTGCAACCATATGCAGGGGCTCTGTTGGAGGGTCCTACTCTGCTGCTTGTGGCTGCACCCCTCCCCAGAGTCTGTGGGACAAGGGAACGTGCCCATCTTGACTTGGTGTCTCCCCATTCTGGATCACATCCTGTGTCCCTGGGACCCTGAAATCCCCTGCCCATACGGTACCAAGCCCACTTCAAAGGTGGCTGCCCCCTCCTTCGGGCATGCACGTCCAGGCCTGGCAGCTGGCCCCAGGGCTACTTAGGGGTGTGTGTGTGTGTGTGTGTGTGTCTGTGTCTGTGTGTGTCTGAGCACAGAGCTCCCAGTGTGGGAGGGAGCCAGGGCGAGAACAGGATGGAATAGCATGGACTAGGCACCTCCAGAGGGAAGGCTTTTAACTTTTCACTGTTGAGTGTGATGTTAGTTGTGGGCTTTATTAATTTATAAGTGGCCTTTATTATGTTGACTTATATTCCCTCTATACCCACTTTGATGATGGTTTTTTATCATGAATGGATGTTGAATTTTGTCAAATGCTTTTCCTGCATCTATTGAAATGATGTTGTGACTTTTATCTTTCCTTTTGTTAATGTGTTGCATTGCACTGATTGATGTATGAATATTGAACCATCCTTGCACCCTTAGAATAAATCTTACTTAATCATGTTGTATGATCTTTGTTATATATTGCTGGATTCAGTTTACTAATATTTTGTTGAAGATTTTTGCATCTATATTCATCAAAGACATTGACATGTAATTTTCTTTTTCTAGTGTGTTTGTCTGATTTTGGTATCAGGGTAATGATGGCCTCACAGAATGAATTCGAGAGTATTCTGTCCTCTTCCGTTTTTCGGAATAGTTTGAGAAGGTTAGGTATTAGCTCTAATTTATATGTTTGGTAGAATTCACCTGTGAAGCTGTCAGTCCTGGACTTTTTTGTTTGCTGGAAGTTTTAAATTACAAATTCAATTTCACTTCTAGTGATTGGTCTGTTTAGATTGTCTGTTCCTTCTGATCCAGTCTTGGCTGGTTGTATTTTACTAGAAATTGTCCATTTCTCCTGGTTGTCCAATTTGTTGGCATATAACCATTCATAATATTCTCTTATGATTTTTTTTGTGTCTCTGTGGTAATAGTTGTTACTTCTCCTCTTTCATTTATTTTGTTTCCTTGGTTTCTCTATTTTTTTTCTTCTTGATGGGTCTGGCCAAAGGTTTACCAATTGTGTTTCTCTTTTTAAAAAACCTGCTATTGGTTTCATTGGTCATCTGTAATGTTTTTTGTTTTCTATTTTATTTATTTCCTCTGTGATCTTTATTATTTCCTTTCTTCTGCTGACTTTAGGCTTTGTTCTTTTTCTTCTTCCTTTAGATGGAAGGTTAGGTTGTTTATTTGATATTTTTCTTATTTCTCATGAAAGGTGTATTGCTATAAACTTTTAAAATTACTTTTGCTGCATCCTATAGATTTTGGAAAGTGGTTTCCATTTTCATTTGTCTCTAGGTATTTTATGATTTTTCTCTTTGGTTTTTTAATTGACCCATTGGTTTTTTAGCAGCATGTTATTGAGTCTCCACATATTTATGCTTTTCCCATTTTTTTATGTAATTAATTTCTAGTTTTATATCCTTGTGGTCAGAAAAATGCTTGATATAAGTTCTATTCTCCTAAATGTGAGATGTATTTTGTAGCCTAGCATGTGATCTGTCCTGGAGGATGTTTCATGTGCACCTGAAAAGAATGTGTATTCTGCAGTTTTTGGATGGAATGTCCTGTAGGTATCTAATAGATATCTTAATAAGTCCAGCTGGTTTATTGTGTCATTTAAGACCACTGTTGCCTTATTAATTTTCTGTCTGGATGATCTGTCCATTGATGTAAATAGGATGGTAAAAGTCCCCTACTATTATTGTGTTGTCATCTCTCTCTCTATGTCTATTAATATTTGCATTATATATTTAGTTTTTCCTGTATGGGTGCATATATGTTAATGAATATAGTATCCTTTTCTTGTATTGATCCCTTTATCATTATATAATGCCCTTCTTTGTCTTTTATTATAGAGTTTGTTTTAAAATAGATTTTTCTGATGTAAGTATTACTACCCCTGTATTCTTGTTGTTTCCATTTGCATGAAATGTATTTTTCCATCCCCCTAATTTCAGTCTGTCTGTGCCTTTAGCTCTCTTACAAGCAGCATATAGATGGGTCTTGTTTTTTTTTTTTTCCCCTAATCAACCACCCTGTATCTTTTTATTGAAGGATTTAGTCCATTGACATTTAAAGTAATTATTGATAGGTCTATACTTATTGCCATTTTATTCCTTGTTTTTCCATTTTTTTGTAGTTTTCCTCTGATTATTTCTTCTTTTTGCATGTTCCCTATGGTTTGGTGATGTTTTTAGTAGTATGCTTGTTTTCCTTTCTTTCTAGTTTTTGTGTATCTATTGTAGTTTTTTCTTTATTTGTGATTACCATGGGGCTTATATATATTGGCCTGTAACTATATCTACTTGTTTTAAACTGGTAGTTATTTAAGTTCAAACACATTCTAAAGGATGTGTATTTTTTTACTCACCTCCCCAACATTTTGTGTTTTTCATGTCTTAGTTTACATCTTCTGGTTTATCTCTTCATTATTTGTTGTCGTTATAGTTGCTTTTGCAATTTTTTTTTGTCTTTTAATCTTCATACTAGCTTAAGTGGTCATCGTCAGCCCTTACTACGTATTTGTCTTTCCTAGTGGGATTTTTCCTTTCCTGTACATATTTACTTCTTGTTATATATAGCCTTTTCTTTTCCACTTAGAGAAGGCATTTTAATATTTCTTTTAGGGTTGTTTTAGTATTGGTGAATTCTTTTAGATTTTCCTTGTCTGAGAAGTTCTTTGTCTCTCCTTTGATTCTAAATGAAAATCTTGCTGTTATGAGTGTCTGAGGCTGTAGGTTTTTCCCTTTCAGCACTTTAAATATATTATGCCATTCCCTTCTGGCCTGCAAAGTTTCTGCAGAAAGATCATGCAATAGCCTTATGTGTGTTCCCTCATATATGACTAGTGTACTCTTGCTGCCTTTAGAATTCTATCTTATCTTTAACTGTTGCCATTTCAGTTATGATGTGTCTTGTTGTGAGTCTGTTTGGGTTCATCTTTTTTGGGGACCTTCTGTGCTTCCTGTACCTGGATATCTTTTTCCTTTTTCAAGTTTGGCAAGTTTTCAGCCATAATTTCTTCAAATACATTCTACCCTCTTCTTTCTCTCTTCTCTTCCTGGGACCCTAAAATGTGAGTATTTGCACACTTGGTGTTAATCCAGTGATCTCTTACACTGTTCTCACTTTTAAAATTTGTTTTTCTTTTTGCTGTTCTGAGTGAGTGGTTTCCATTATTCTGTCCTTCAGATCACTTATGCATTCTTCTTAATCACTTAATCTTAATCTTCTATTAATTCTGTGTAGTGTGTTTTCATTTCAGTTATTATATTCTTCATTTCTTACTGGTTCTTTTTTATATATTTTAGTCCCTTTTTAAAATTCTGAGTTCATCTATTTTCTCTAATTCAGTTAGCATTCTTATTACTAATGTTCTGAAATCTTTATCTGGTAAATTGTTTCTTTCTGATTCATTATTTATTTTTTTTCAGGGGTTTTCTCTAGCTTTTTAATTGGCCCCAGTTCCTCTGTCTTCTCATTTTGCTTAACTTTGTCACCATAAGTTTAGGTGAAATAGTTACTTGTTGTGGTCCTGAAGGCATGTCCTTATGTGGGAGCATCCCTATAGAGTCTGCATGTGCCCAGTGCCTTTGGTGGGAGGGCTGGATTTGAGGTGAATGCCAGTCATGCCTTCTCACAGGGTGTGCTGGCAGCTATCACCTTGGTAGAAGGTGGGGTTGGAGAAGAAGGAGCTAAGGCTGAAACGAGGTGTGAGCCAGGGCTTCCCCTCTGCTCAGTGGCCATCACTACGTTATCAGGAGTGGAGTTGGATCCCACAGTGCTGGAGTAGAAGCCCTGCATTTTAGGTCCATACTGGCTCTGTTCCTTTTAAGTACACGTTCTCCCCTCTCCAAGCACCAGGACTCTTGCCCCAGAGGGAGGAGTAGTGCTGGAGCGAGAGGGGTTCATGGGGGCTTTTGGCTCATGATGGCATGGGCTGTGGTGGGTCAGCCACAGACAAGTCTGCACTGCTCCTAATGTGCTGCCTGTGCAAGCACCAGCAATGGCTTAGAAGGAGCCTCGGGTCTGAGTCTCCTTTGTACCTTGCAGACCATCACTGCCTTCAGCCTCTGCCACACATACCCTGCAATGGAACCTTGCTGCAGGGGAGGCAGGGCTGTGTGCTCGCCACGTGTACGGGGTATGGGCTGTGGCAGTATGGCTGCTGTCAGGCATCAGGGCTGCTTCTGATATGCTGCCTGAGTGAGCACCAGCCCTGCACACCTCTGCCTCGCTCAGATAATCCCCTGGGTCCGAGTTACCTCTGTATCTCATGGCTGAGCTCTCTCCTCAGACGGGGCAGCCCTCAGTCCAGCACAGAGCTGTGATGGGAAGTTAGCGGGCCTAACTTGTTCACTCAGCTCAGGCTGGGGTGCACATCGGGGCGGTCACAGGAACCCTGGCAGCAACGGTAGCAGTCCTCAGCCAGCCCTCTGTACCCTGCTTTGGGAGCAAGCTAGCACGTGTATGCTACTCTCCAGCGGGGTCCAGGCTTCCCACAGCCCTCCTGTGAATCCCAGCAGCCTCCTAACCAGCCAAGGGGTTTTTTCTTCTATGTTGGGCCCCAGGCCTGGGGCACCCAGTATGTGGCTCAAACTACTCACTCCCCAGGGCAGATTTCTGCCCAGGTAATCTCCTTTTTCCTCCGAGTCCCCTCCTTGGGGCACAGGTCCTGACCTGATCTCATTTCTCCCTTTCCTAGATTTTTCTCATGGAGGCTATGTGTACAGTCACGGAAGTTATTATTTTGTAGGTTAGAAAACCTGGCTGCACACTCTGTATTGGTTAATAGGGAATGAGAACCATTCCTGTTGGTTGGGGCCACTTAAAACTGCTAAGGTATTAGGATAAAGTAGAAAGACACTGGAAGTAGATGTTTATACCTTTAGGAAAAATGATTTATATATTAGGAAGGACACAGAATGGCAGTCAAGTCTGTCTATTCATTTATTTTTTGTCTCTTCTGGGGTTCATCAATTTCATGTGCCCGCTTACCACACAGCATTCTTATAAGGAGAGGATATATAAGCATGTCGAATACATTTTTTTTTTAAATGATCATTTACTATTAGTAAGGATAAGATGTCACTTGAGAGTATCAAACATCAGTGACATCCGTTCATTTATTCATCATGTGTTTATTGAGAACCAGCACACTTGGCTTTTTCTGGTGAAACTCCTCCAGTACAGACATGATTTTGGTGAAAAAAATGAAGAGGGTTGGCTTTTCTGTGCTTTAGTTTCCTCATCTCTAAAATGGTGCTATTAATAGCAATTGCCTCCTAGAGTTGTTGTGAAGATTAATTAATAATGTAAAACTCTTAAAAGAATCTCTGGCATCGGACAGGTACTTAATAAATATTAGTGATTATCATCATTATTATTATACCACAATTGCCTCTAACTTAACTTCTCTATTCTTTGAGTTTAAGGTTATAAAAGAAGTCATTTATTAACATCTAATTCAAAATTTTAAAACTGAGGAAAATAAAATCTAAAAATTTTTAAATGCAAAAAATAATAAAATGAAACAGCTGAAATAGCTGAACAATGCAGCAAAATTATTAAGACAAAAAAAAAAAAAAAAACCAAAAAACAAAACCAGTAACCAGAGATATCGTCTTCAAAGCAAATCATACCAGTGAAATTGTTTTGCCCAGTGTCCTCCCTACTGAATTATAGAATGGGCTGCCTGTAACTGTCGTCTCCCTTGGGCAAGTCTTAGACAAAATTTTGAACCATGTAAAATATTCCTTGGAATGCATCCCATTCTCCCTCTCTCTCTCTCTTTTTTTTGCATCACCTCCCCCATCTCTTCATCCTGATCTATTATAGGGGTGCTCATCTTGTTTTCCCAGATGCTTACAGCTGCAAACCCCTGCCCAAGCCATAATGCTTTACCCTAAGCAACACAATTTGTTCTCACATTTTCTCTCCCTTATTCTCCAGTTGGAGGAAAGTAACAGATAAATCAGTTCACATTATACTTTATACTCTAGGAAAAGTAGATGGTCCTGCTGGATCAAATTCCCATCACTAAATGGAAAATACAAAATTCAAAGGTTAGAAGTATGGTGCACCTGTCTGACACCCACCCCACCATCCAGAGTCCTGTCAATTCTATCTCCTTAGTATCATTTGAATTCATCCCCTTTTGTACAGCTCCACTGCCATAATCTGAAAGTCCTCATCAACTCTCACCTGCATAATTGCCTAGCCTCCTAAAATAAAAAATCTGTCTGTGTCTACTGCTCTTAAAACCCTCTGAAAGCTCCATTTAATGTTTCATAAAACCATCTTCATGCTCAGATAGCTTCCCCTGTTCTCATCTTCTACATCCAGTGGACACTTCAAAGCTCTGGGAGTGGCTCATTTACCTTCTTGCTTCTTTGTCTTGCAAATACTTAACCTGGGGAATGTTGACCCTTATTTTTATTTCTTCTCTCTGTTTGATGACTAATCTATAACTTTTCCCTTTTGACTTGGTTGCTGCAAGACCTGGAGCCAAACTTGCGGTCCTCATCTCACAAACATGTAGGCATTTAATAGCATGCATTTAATTTCACCCCTTGGCCCATTGGTTCCCTCACTCTTTTCTGTTTCCTCCCTCCTACCTGAGTTTTTAAAAAGCATTTGTGACCTTTTGATATTGTATGCATCTTTGAAAGTTTCTTTAAATTCTTTCTGGAGCAAGGTGGGTAGTAACCAACTAACTAAAAACAAATAAATACATAAGTGAGTATGTACTCCTACTTTTCCTTCCAAACCCATCTCAAATATCCCCTCCTTTACCTTCTTGGACCACACCCCCCTTCATTCTGGTCTAGCTCTCTGGCCTCTGTGATCCCAGAGCACTTTGAGTTACTATTATAACTGCAGTGAATCTATATTGTAAATGCTCTTCTGTTTCTCCACTAAACTGGACTTCTTCATGTGGGCATGTTGGTCTTTACCACTGTGTCTCCAGCTTCCAGGGCAGTATTTGTACATGGGAAGCACTTGATAAAGTGTTCACTGAATACGTGGATAAATAATTGTACAAACCAAAGAATTTAGTGCTTCTGATCAGGCCAACTTCCCACTAGGAGCATATTAGAGACTATGGTTACCCTCCTGAACATTAATATACTACTTCCTTGATCATTCTTTGAAAATACAAGAAGACCCTTTTCTGCACCCACATCTAGAGCTGATATTTTCGAGGTAACTATCTCCAGGTTGATCACAGTGTGTTTGGTGAAAAGAGTGCTCGGAACACAAGAGACGTTTGTTTAAGTCGTTGGCGCTTAGCATTTCCACTGAGCGGTGAAATAACTGAGCTTCCGGAGGAAGATGATGGCACTGGAGAATGGGGAGAAGGTGGAGAAGGGCTCTCACCTAAAAGAAAACTCAACTCAGCGCCCCCCCACCTCCGCTACTATGGATTTCCTAATTGTTAGGGATTATTAAATAATTAAGAGGCTCACAGTCTGTGTGTTGGTCTTATCGAAGCTCCCAGGATGGGCATATAAGGAGTAAGACATGCTGCTCTGTCCCTGGGCGGTAGCAGTGAGTTGGACATTTGGTGACCATTTTCCAGCGATTTCTTAGCTGAGTTCTTGCCATGAGCTCTAACAAGCCTTAGTGTGGGTCTGTGGGGTTTCTTCTCTGCAGAGCCTTGCAACAGGCCATCAGGAGTGTTTCCTGATGACAAGCAAGGGCAGGGGAGAAAGCTGCAGATGCTTGAAGAAATATTAATCACTGAAGGAACAATTTGCCATTCTTGTTGTTGTTTCTCAGTCCTCCTGTTTGGATCAAGGAAAATAATGTTGTGTTTATTGTCTCTTAATTTGAGAATCCAAATGAAAAGAGCCGCTGGGCATTTAATGTACATTTGCGGTCACCTGTGATATATTCCCAGGTTTCCTTTAAGTGCTTTGGAAACTGACAAGCACGGTGTAAGTATATCATCTTTCTTACATCCAGCCATAGATTTATCACCAAGTTTCGGGGATTGATGTCAGATTTGATGTTTAGGTCTTTTAGGTTAGTTATCCTGGATGCATTTAATATTGACTTTGATATCCCTCTCAGGTCCTCTGACGTGAAAATTTATGTCTGTGCTAGAGGCCTTTTACTCCCTTCCAATATATTCTTTCCTCATTCATGTAAAGGACACACTTTAGACCTTCCGCTCCATCCAGGTTCATTCTCAGAATGTATTCTGTAAGGCCTAAACAAAGGGTCTCAGTTTTGATGCATTTTCTTTTTGGTTCCTTAAGGCACACCTCTTACTGGACATCATCAGATTGGCTACCACACCTTGTTACTGGTCATTTTGAGAGCAGAGAGCAACCCAGGGTAGAATGGGCTTTGCCCTTCCTACCTCTCACATGACTGCAAAAGCTAGAGATTGCAGGGGCACTTCTCGACCTCAATGACTGGAAGGGTCGGGGAAGGAACTGGCCTGAGTCAGTGTTTTGTGGAGTGCTGGCACTTTGAGATGCTTGATAGAAGAGTGCTCTGCACCAAGTTATCATGTTATATCTCCCTTGTGTTGCTTCATAACACATATTAGCATATCAGATGCCTTAATAGTTTCTGCATTGCTATATTAATTTTGTTTAATTCAGTGTTTCTCAGAGTATTTGATAATAGAACTCTTTTTTTTAAGATAATGTGATTAATATTATTACCACTTTACTACACTGGTCCTAACAGCATGCTGGTCTTTTTTATGGCCGTGAAAACTTTCCATAGTAACTGCTAACATCGGGTGTACACACAGCCACGATTCTCTAAATATACAGAACAAAACTTCCTGCTTTGGTTAATTCCTATAGCAAGTGCTTAAGAGATATGACATGTGAAGATGTAAGTAATAATATAATTATAATTTTGCAGGACGCTGTCTTGTTTATAGTTCAGGGCTTCAAGGGGAGGAAGTGGGTATTGTGTTGCAGGATGTGTCCCTGGAGGAAGAGGGGAGGCCAGACATGGAAAAAGGAGCCCTGGACTGATTCGCAAGATCAAGGTCAGGGAGAAGCCTTTCCAAAGGACAGGCTTTCTGATGGCATTCGAGTCACCCAAGGTTCAGTTGTGTCATGTGCAAAGGGGGCTTTTGTGGTAGACAGAATTCCAAGATGGTCTTCTCCAGACACCTGTCCTGTGCTTATTTAATTAATTTTGCATGTGGAATGAAAGTCCCAAGCCAGTTGAATTTAGAGATTACTGGGTGGGTCTAATCTAATCAAAGTCCTTTAAAAGCAGAGTGTTTTCTTAGCTGGTGAGAGACCAAGTCAGGGAGAGAGGTTTCTGTTGGCTTGAAGGAAGAGATCAAACAGCTATATTGTGATCTGTCTATGGAGGCATGTGACTTCCAAAAGCTGTAAGTGATCCTGGCTAATGGGCAGCAAGAAAATAAAGACCACAGTCCTACACTCATAAGGAAATGAACATTGGCAACCATCAGTGGGCTTGGAAGAGGACCGGTAACCTCAGATGAGGTTGTGCAGCTTGATTTCAGCCTGTGTGACCTGAGCAGAGGACCCAGCTAATTTGGACTTAGACTCCTGACCCAAAGAAATTGTGACATAATAACTTTGTGCTGCTTTAAGCACTGAATTTGTGCTAATTTGTGAAGGCAGTAATAGAAAAGTATTCTAATAATAGCTTATTACCTATCCTGTCTTGTGAAGATGAGCACTGACAGGACATGATGTACGTGAAATCACGTTGTAAAGTGTGAAGACCAGTCCATGTGTCAAAATGCAAGACAGAGCCTATGAATCCCACTCCAAGCCTGCTTCTCCCCAAGCCCTCCCCATTTCAGCAATTGATAGCATCATCCATCTAATACAAGCTTAAACTTAGGCGTTATCTTCTTTCCTTCTTTCTTTATTTTTCCAGCCCTCCATATCTAATCTACCAGTGAGTGTTGTCATTCCTAGAATACTGCCTGGCACATTTTGGAAGTCCTCCAAAACATTCACTGAGTAAGTGAATGAGAGTTATCCCCTGAATCAAGTCACCTAGAAAATTGCATCCATGAGTTCCTTCCTCTTTGGGTTGTCTGTCAGTGCGCATTGTGGTATATTAGACGTGTTTTCATAAGTACTTAACTCCCTTCCCCACTCTCCATCTCCAGGGAAGAAGCCTGCTTCTCTGCCTCATTCATTTTAAGCTTGGCCATGGACCAGCTTTGACTCATGGGAGAAGTTGGAAGTGACAATCTGCTAGTTTTGAACTGAGGTCTTAGGAAGCCTTGGTCTTATCACCTGCCCCCTTTGGGAGTTTTCCAACTTCTACATTAATAGAACATGCTCTGGGTATTTGCTACCCTTCAACTTGGACCTCAGAGCAAGACACACAGAGCAGAGTTGCTCCAGCCTCCCCCCAGCCAGCTGCAGACCTGTGAGTGAGAGAGTAAATAACTGTTGTTTAAACCCTGATTTGGGGGTTCGTTTGTTATGCAGTTTTAGAAGAGCAATAGTTGACCAATACACTTTCCCAAGGCTGTAACACTTCTCCAATCTAGGAAATAGTGTGCCCCAGTTCAGTGGTTTAAGGAGACTATTTAAAAACTGATTTCTGTCAGTTAATTATACTGAGAAGTCACTCATTTTGAGATGGAAGAGACATAAAACTGGAAGGAATATTAGAAATCATTCAGTTTGCAACTCTTATTTTGCAGATAAGGAAACGGATGTCCAGGCATGCCCAACTCATATAATTAATTTGTTCTAGAGAGAGGACTAATGTCCAGAGTTCCCAAAGCAGTGCCTCCAAGGTCCTAGTGGGTAGATTTGCTGATAAGGGGGCCAAATTGTATGTGAAATCAGCTCATTTTGTAACTTTCTTTGAAATATGCAAAGAGCAAGAAGCTCAATAAAAGGCGGCAATGGCTTTGGAAAAGGCAGGATGTATTTTTTAATATCTTTTGGGAAGAAACTGCCCTGCACATCTTTTAGCTACTATCATTCAGAGGCATCATTTTAGCTGATTGATACACTGATAAGACACAGCCTAATTTTTTATCTCAGCTGATCTGTTGGATCTAAATTTTGATTCAATTAAAAGAATAGGTAATATTCAATTGGAAAATTTCTTCAAGTTAAACTTGGTTAAAACAGTTAATTCCATATGACTTCTACTTCTGTCTGTTTAACAAACACCATTGGACTAATCTTTAAAAAAAAATCACATTAGGCTTATGTTTTTAGGAGCTTAGTTAGGGATTGTTATATTTAGCTGGATATTTTAATTTGAGAGAGGCCACTCACTATCTTCAGAAATTTCTTTAGATTATAAATTTGGTTTGGCTTCAAAAATTTTATACTATATTATTAAGACATGATAGGCTTGTAACTTCCAGAGGCTTCTGTATCATTAATTTAACACCCCACAACCCTTTGCTTTGTTTTACCTGGTGGGCATCTTGGACAAATATCACATTTAATTGCCTTGGAAATTCTATAGGTTTTATCACTGTAGTAATTCAAATCCAGGTGTACTATTTTGCAATAATTAGATATATCTGACTTCTTTTTTAAAGAATTAAGTATACTCTTTGATGTAGGTCTTAGCAATATTTTGTTGGATCTGTCTCCCCAGGCAAGGGAAACAAAAGCAAAAATAAACAAATGGGACTACATCAAACTTAACATTTGCACAGAGAAGGAAACTATCAACAAAACAAAAATGGAGAATGAATGGGAGAAGATATTTGCAAACTGTATATCAGATAAAGAGTTAATATCCAAAATATACAAAGAATTCATACAACTCAGTATCAAAAAAACTGATTAAAAACTGGGCAGAAGACCTCAGTAGACACTTTTCCAGAGAAGACATATAGATGGCCAACAGACACATGAAAAGATGCTCAGCATCATCAGAGAAATGCAAATCAAAACCACAACAAGAATCACCTCACATCTGTCAGAAGGTCTGTTATCAAAAAGATAACAAATAACAAGTGTTGGTGAGGATGTGGAGAAAAGGGAATGTTTGTGAACTCTTGGTAGGATTATAAATTGGTATAGCCACAATGAAAAATAGTATGGAGATTCCTTGAAAAATTAAAAATAGAACTACCGTATGATTCAGAAATTCCACTCCTGGGTATTTATCTAAAAGAAACAAAAATACTGATTGAAAATGATACATGCATCCCAGTGTTCACAAAAAAATTATTTACAGTTGCCAAGATATGGAAGCAACCTAATTGTCCATCAACAGATAAATGGATAAAGAAGATGTGGTACATATATGTACAATGGAATATTACTCAGCCATAAAAAGAACGAAATATTGCCATTTGTGACAACATGGATGGACCTAGAGGGTATTATGCTAAGGGAAATAAGTCAGAGTAAGACAAATACAGTATGATTTCACTTTTAAGTGGAATCTAAAAAATAAAGAAGTGAACAAACATAATAAAACAGAAACAGACCTATAGACCTATAGACAACAAGCAGGTGGTTGCCAGAGGGGAGGATGGAGGGGATGAGTGAAATAGGTGGAGGAAATTGAAAGTACAAACTTCCAGTACAAAATAAATGTCATGGAGGTGAAATGTCAAAAAACTCAAAAAACAAAAAAGGAAATTTATTACATCATACCAGCTCTTTTGGAAGAAGATGAATTTTGGACGAAGATGAATTTTGGACAAAGAGCTAGCTCAGTGTGTGGTGCAAAGTTAGCAGCCATTCAAAATATTTATATTTACTTAGTGACTAAAATAAAATCATTGGGAGCTAGGTGAATAAGCATTTACAAACTAGTATTTCATAGTTCTTCCAATGAGTAATTCAGGCTTAAGCATATCAATCCATTATTTAGAGCCCAAATTAATAAAGTTGGGGTACATATGAAACTAACCTGTGGAGCTTTTAACAAATGCATGTGCTGGATCCGGCCACTGAGACTCCGACTCACCAGGACTGGGAGGGGACTGTGCTAAGTTTCCCTCCAGACAGTGAGCTGATTGTGTGCGTATCATTTATTGGAGGTAGTTTTTTGAAATGCTTTTAAATAACTAATTTCATATGTTTCTTAGCATTCTATACGACTCAGTTTTTCTGTTATTTAATTCTTATATCACTTACCACAGTATTAGAAATGTCCTTTTGCTATATAATTTAATATTTAATAGGAGTCTTTAAAGTTATTCTTCTAATTAAAAATTCTTGATAGTTTCTCCACATTTTTCTTTTGAATGAACTTTAGCTTTATTTCCTTTATAGAAAAAAACCACATTGTGCTTTCAATTAAGTTCATAGGCTAAATTAATGAAGAATCGGTATCTTTCTATTATTGCGCCTTTTTTTTAACCAAAGTGTGATGCATCTTTCCATTAATTTGATCTTCTCTTATAGTCCAGTTTTCTTAATTTAAGACTTTGACAAATATATTATTGTTTACTTCTAGATATTAAATACTTCTCAGTATTGTGAATTTTCATATTCAATGTGAATTTCCAATTACTTTTTCTAAAGTGTAATTTCTTTAAAGTGTAAAAGCAGTAAATATTTGTAGCCTAATACTTTACTATGACCTTTTATTAGATGTTTAAATGGTCCTTCGTAAAAAATCATACACCTTTTTTTCATAGGCAATCATATCATATTTAAATGATAAAATGTTATTTTTCCCTTTCTGAATATTATACCATTTACTTCTTTTTGCTACTTTATTGTATTGGCTGAAACTTTCAGATGAGGTGAGGTAATAGGTTTTGTTGACTCTCTTCCCAGCTTTAGTGAGAACGCCTGTAGTGATTTACCAAAACAGCGTATTCTAAAGGCACTAGAGATTCTTGCTATTTAAAGGGATTCTAAAGGCATAGTTGATGTATATTTTGCAAATGGAGTAATTATCTACTAATTTCTTTTTTGTAAAGTAAGTCATACCTTTACCTATTAATTTTATGTTAGCAGTAGTATACCAGTATCTCGTTTCTCTTACCCATTAACATGTAACTGGAGAATCCTCTTATTTGAAAAGGTCCTCTTACTAGCACCAGGAGCAGTGGGTTTAAGTCTGTTTGAGACCCAGCACCCAAATAAACACAGAGCTTTAATTTCCCAGTTACTTCTGCAGCTGTAGTCTAGCATCTGTGTTACAGTGCCTTTTGACAGAAAGAAGGACTTGAAAATACAGAGAAAAAAGCGGAAACAGTGAGATATTTTAGGATTTAGATTTTATTTCTTTGTATTTGCAAAGATTTTTGTTTTATTTTCTTTTTACTTTATATTTTTTTCGCTTAGCATCACTGACCTGTTTTCTGGGCAGGGCTGAAATGGCATTCATTCTGATCAGATAAATATTTGTCCTTATTGATTATAGCTCGTATTACACTAGTGATAAGTATGTTGACTATCATCTTAGATTGTGAGATGTTATTCATTTACTGAAAAATAAGATTTTCATTTTCAAGTACCATGCACCATTGCATTCCTAGTTGTTGGAACATAAAGTCATTTTCAGAATTTCTCTTCTTACTACCAGAGGGAAATGTCAATATTAAAAAAAAAAAAAAGGAAAGAAAAAATGAAAACTTGTTTCTATCAATCAGTTAATATCTACTGAGTGTCCAGTATCAGCTGGATCATTGATAAATGCTACAGGAGAAATAAGAGTTATATAAACCCTCTGATGGGCAGGTGTGTCCAGTCCAGGATTCCAGACATTGAAAAGATAGGCCTCTAGCATTTGATGCAACTCAAATATGAGGACATTCATTACCTTTCTTTCCTTTCTACCAAACTCAGTATTGCCTCATCTCAGGGAAATGTCTCTTTTCCAGCGTGGAGTCCTGGCAGTTAAGGTTACCTTGCCTTTGCAGTTGTTTACATCGGTGATAGCTCATAAGACTGCCCAGGTTCAGTGAGTGACAAATCATTACTGACTGTACAATGTAATTAAAAAGCACAGGCATTGATTAGCGATGAGCTAAACCTGAGACCAAAAAGTGAGAGACCCAGAATAGCTGGAAAAACTTCTCATTGGATCTGTCTGAAATGGAAGATGTTTGCCCCTGCAGGCATGGCGCGAGGCCCATTGTGCATTTCCATTAGAGATCCACGCTGAATCCGAGCACGCCATTGATGTTGGCCTATTTATGAAAGGCTGTTGAAAGAGGTTTCAGAGCTAATTGAAAAGAGATGTTTCTGCACCACAGTCACTTCAAACAACATGGCTCCACAATCTGTTTCAAGAGTTTGGAAACAAGTGCGTCTCCATAAGTTGCACATGAAATTAAACAAATGATTTGAAATGAAAGCTCTGTTGGCATTTAGTAAGACTGATTCTTTTAAAAAGGGTTGTGAGCTCGGCAGTTGGCTGAGTTTATTATAACAGTCCCTGCCCACGTCGCTCTGTGCTTTTATTCGGTTGTCTATCCCTGTTTTTAGGGAAGTCAACTGTAGCTGCCTAAATCTACCTTGTCTGAAGACAGGGCGTGTGGTTTTAACAGGATGCTGTCAACTACTGTTCAGTTACACATTTTTATCTTCTAGGAAAAAGGAATTTCTCAAAACCTATGCTGCAAAAAGAAAAAAGTAATAATAACAAAACAACACCCTGAACATGCTTCCACAAGATTTTTCTCAAGGTAGAATGTAATAGAAAAAACTTCAGAGAGAGCCGAACCTCAGCCACACTGAAAATTGAGTGAATTTATGTGAATAGAATGCAAACATAATTATTAAAAAATGTTCTCCCCTAGGCAGTGTTCAATCAAGATCTGAAAGCGTTAGCAAACATTGATTTATCCCATAACACTTGTACTTATTACTGGACCTGATTTTTGTCTGTTTCTTAAAGCAGAAATTGAGGTCTGATAACTGAAGCTGGCGTGGGCAAGTTTATGTTTGCCACCGCCCACTGGGTGTGAAAGCCAAGGTGGATGTGTAGCCGCTCCTCAAAGCAGAGGGGGAGTCAAGTTCATTGTTATTATCTCAGTTATCATAATTATTCTGTCCTTAATGTTTTAACAACATGTTTTGTTTTGTTTCGTTTTGTTTTTTAAGTTGGGAAGACTGATGCCAAACAATTTACCTGGTTAGGCGTGTAGTTGGACTGAACCAGAAATAAGATACATTTATCACTGGTCCCTTATTTTAGTGTGGTTTAAAGCCAACAGTTAGGTTTTAAAAGTTTAACTACTGAGGGGAATACCGAGTCCCAGTTTCTACGACTGATTGAGAAGGGTGTTTAAGGCTTAATTGCCATAACGTCAATTAGATTTCACCACAACTGAGATAATTTGATTGTTTGAATGACTGAAGGAACTGGATTAAAATGATAGGTGCGATTACTCTGGCTGTGTTTCTGACTGAGCTGCTCTGGCTTAGGAGAAATGTAGTCATTGCCTGGTAACTGTTTGCTCTGACAACAGAAAATATTCTCAAATCATTCCTCATTGTGGCTTGAGCTGGCCGTTTTGTAACATTCATATCCTTTTCTATTCTTGGGGCTTAGAGTGACTTTGGGAGATCCCAGGACATTCAGAAGCGGTGGTACAGGTGACAGGAATGTAGAAGAGGGAGTGAGGCAGTCCTGGAATTTACTTTCCTTGGAAGATTCAAAGTTGGCTTGTGGCGGTATAGAAAATCTAAAAGATGGCATGATTCTGCCCCCTCCCAGGTGGCCGTGGTGCAGTATGTCTTCCTTCCAGTGAGTGACCGTGAGCTACAATGGCAGTTTTAGTGTCCCTGGCCTTAACCAAAACCATCTTGAGCCCCATTCCTTGCTTACCTAGCTTTAACAGATGCACATCCTGTGATCTTCCTGAATTAAGGCCAACTTCCTGAGGTGACCCACATTTCCCTTTCAGTTGATCCCAAGTGAACTTCCAGGGGATGTCCTAGAGCTTCAGAGACTCAAGGGAGGTGAAATGCAGGAATACACACAATAGTGGTGGAGGGTGAAAGGGTTCAAAATAAATTGATCTCATTTGAAGGGCACCAAGCAGAACACTGCCTAGCTAGGACTGCTTGACTGTTTAGAAATAGAAAAGCAGCAATATATTTTAATAGGTGCTAATTCTGGGTACCAGTTAAGCATTTATGGAAGAAGAGATGAAAAGGAGTGGAGAACAGGTCAAGTAACACTGTGCTTATTATGTACCAGACATCGCACTCACCTGAGCATCCTGTGATGCTCATTATTCCCATTTCATAGATGGGGAAACTGTTAAAGCAGTGGGAGAATCAGGTTTATGTCCAAGGTCAAAGGCACATGTTGATTTTCAAATCTACGTACATCTTATGCCTCACAACTTCCATTTATGTCAGAGTAAAGCAACGGAAGGAGACAAAAAGAAAAGGAAAATGATTATAGACACAGAATCAAGATTTGTAGATAATCTGACACTCTAGAAGTTAAATGTTTTCCAAGTGGTTACCCATTATTTTCTAGGGCCATGTATGAGAGCTGAGATCATGGGGAGATGGAGTGGGCTAGCCATCTGACAAACCCAAAAGCTCACCGACATGGCTAAAATTGTACTCTTAGGGATAATAATATGTGTGTATGTGTGTACAGGCTGGGAGAGCTGGGAAGCAGAGAAGAAGGTAAAGGCAGAAGTTCTCCTTTAAATTGTAAATACCATTTGAGAATAGTATTGCAATTAAGCAAACACTGAGCATTAGTGTGAGTAATGTTTTTAAACAGACTTAGTCTTAGTTTTTTAGAGCAGTTTCAGGTTCACAGCAAAATTGAGTGGAAGGTATATTGATTTCCCCTAGACCCTCTGCACCCACACATGAATAGCCTTTCCCATTATCCACATCCCCCACCAGAGTAGTTTACTTGTTATGATTGATGAATCTACATTGACACATCATTATCACTCAGAGTCCATAATTTACATTAGGGTTCACTCTTGGTGTGGTACATTCTATAGATCTAGACAAATGTATAATGACATGTATTCATCATTATGGTATCATACAGAGTATTTTTCACTGCCCTGAAAATCCTCTTTGTTTGCTATTCATCCCTCCTTCTCTCCCCTCTAACCCCTGGCAACCACAGATTTTTCTCGATGTCTCCATAGTTTTTCCCTTTCCAGAATGTCATATAGTTGAAATCATACAGTATGCATGGCTTCTTTCACCTAGCAATAATCATTTAAGTTTCCTCCATGTCTTCTCATGGCTTGATAGCTCATTTCTTTTTAGCGCTGAATAATATTTCATAGTCTAGATGTTGATTTATCCATTAACCTACTGAAGGACATCTTGGTTGTTTCCAAGTTTTGGCAATGATGAATAAAGCTGCTATAAACATCTGTGTGCAGGTTTTAGTGTGGGCATAAATTTTCACATCCTTTTGGAAAATACCAAGGAGCATGATTGCTGAATTTTATACTGAGTGTGTTTAATTTTTGCAAGAAACTGTCCAACTGTCTGCCATAGTGGCTACACCATTTTACATTCCCATCAGCAGTGAATGAAATTTCCTGTTGTTCCACATCCTTGTCAGCATTTGGTGTTGTCAGTGCTCTTAATTTTGGCCATGCTAATAGGTGTCCAGTGATGTCTCACTATTTCCCTGATGACATATGATGTGGATGGCATATCTATTCATATGCTTATTTACCATCTTTACATCTTTGGGAGAATGACTATTAAAATCTTTGGCTCATTTTAAAATAAGGTTGTTTGTTTCTTATTGTTGAATATTAACATTTCTTTGTATATTTTAGATAACATTCTTTTATCAGATGTGCCTTTTGCAAATATTTTCTACATTGATGAGTTGATTTTTATTCTCTTGACCATATCTTTTGCAGAGAAAATATTTTTAATTTTAATGCAGTCCAATTTATCAATTCTTTCTTTGATGGGTTATGATTTTTGTGCTGTATCTAAAAAGCCATCACTATGGTCTGCTGGATTTTTTCCTATGCTATCCTCTGGTAGTTTTACAATTTTGCACTTTACATTACAATTTTGTGAAGAGTATAAGGTCTGTGTCTAGATTTATTTTTCTGTATGTGGATGTCCAGTTGTTTTAGCATCATTTGTTGAAAAACTATCTTTGATCCATTGTACTTGCTTCACTCCTTTGTAAAAGATCAGATGACTACATTTATGTGGGTCTATTTCTGGGCTCTCTATCCCGTTTCATTGATCTATTTGTCTATTCTCTCACCAAAGCCACATGGTCTTGATGACTGTAGCTGCATAGTAAGTTAAGTTGTGTCAGTCCTCCAACTTTGTTCTTCATTATTGTGTTGTTTCTTCTGGGTCTTTTGTCTCTCAATATAAACTTAGAATCAGTGTGTCAATATCCTCAAAATAACTTACAAGGATTTTTACTAGGATTGCATTCAATCCACAGATTAAGTTGGGAAGAACTGACATCTTGACAATATTGGTCATGTGGTCTATCTTGATGAATGTTCCACGTGAGCTTGAAAAGAATATATATTCTTCCATTGTTGGATAGAGTAGTCTAGAGATGCTCATTATATTGAGTTGACTGATGGTTTTGTTGAGCTGAACTATGTCCTTACTGATTTTCTACCTGCTGTATCTGTTCACTTCTGATAGAGCGGTTTTGAAGTCTCCAGCTGTAATAGTGGATTCATCTGTTTCCCCTTGCAGCTCTATCCATTTCTGCCTCACATATTTTGACACTCCATTGTTAGAAACATACATATTAAGGATTGTTATATCTTCTTGGCGAATTAACCCATTTATCATCATACAATGCCCCCTCTTTATCCCTGATACCTTTTCTGGCTCTGACATCTGCTCTGTCTGGAGTTAATATAGCTGCTCCTGCTTTCTTTTGATTAGTATTGGCATGGTATATCTTTCTCCATTCCTTTATTTTAAATCTATATGTGCCTTTATATTTGAAGTGGATTTCTTATAGATAACATTATCATCAGGTAGTGTTTTTGATTCACTCTGACAATCTCTGACTTTTTATTGCTGCATTTAGATCACTGACATTCAACGTGATTACTGATATAGTTGAATTGATATCTACCATATTTGTTATGATTTTTTATTTGTTGCCCTTGTTCTTTGTTCTTATTTTTGTCTTCCACTCTTTTTCTGACCTTTGTGGTTTTAATTGAGCATTTTCTATGATTAAATTTTCTCTCCTCTCTTAGCATATCAGTCATACTTTTTGAACTTTTCTTAATGGTTGCCCTAGAGTTTGCAATATACATTTCCAGCTAATTCAGTTCCACTTTCAAGTAACACTGTACTGCTTCACAAGTAGTATGAAAACTTTCAAAAAACAAAATAATCTTAATTCTTTCTTCTTATCTCTTATATCACTGTTGTCATGTATTTTGCTCCTACATGAGAATATATATCATTGTTGTCATTTATTTTGCTCATACTTGAGACACACATGTAAATACATAAATACGTATAATTGAATACATTGTTCTTATTATTTTGAATAAATGGTTATCTGTTAGATCAATTAAGAATAAGAAAGTTTAAAGATTTTTATTTTATTTTCATTTATTCCTTTTCTAATGCTTCCTCCTTTCTTTATGTAGATCCAAATTTTTCACCTATTATTTTCCTTCTCTTTTAAGACCTTCTTTCCAAATTTCTTACAAGACAGGTCTGTTGACAACCAATTTCCTCAATTTTGTTTGTCAGAGAAAGTCTTGATTTCGCCTTCATTTTTGAAGGATAATTTTGCAGGGTACAGAAATCAAGGTTGCTGTTTTTCTCTTAGTACTAAATACTCCACTCCACTTTTTCCTTGCTTGCACAATTTCTGAAAAGTTGAATGTAATTCTTATCTTTGCTCCCCTAGAGGTAAGGTGTCTTTTCCCTCTGGCTTCTGTCAGGAATTTTATTTTCAATTCTGGGGTTTGAAATTACATGTTTAGATGCCATGTTTTTTGTTTGTTTATTTTGGATTTTTTTTTTTTTTTTTTTTTTTGCATTTAACCTGATTAGTGTTGTCTGAGCTTCCTAGATCTGTGGCTTGGTGTCTGACATTAATTTGGGGGAAATTCTCAGACATTATTGCTTCATTATTTCTTCTGTTTCTTTCTCTGTTTCTTCAGATATTCTTATTACACATATGTTATACCTTTTGTAGTTGTTCCACACTTCTGATATTCTATTTTGGTTTTTTTTGGGGGGTGGGGGGAGATGTGTCTCTATTTCTCTTTGCTTTTCAGTTTTTGAGATATCCTCAAGTTTAGAGATGTTTTTCCCTTAGCCATGTCCAGTCTACTAGTAAGTCTGTCAAAGGTGTTCTTCACTTCTGGGGCAGTGTTTTTGACCTCCAGACTCTCTTTTTGGTTCTTTCTTGGAATTTGTATCTCTCTGCTTACATTATTCATCTGTTCTTCAGTGTTGTCTACTTTATCCATTAGGGCCCTTGCTATCTTATTCATAGTTGTTTTAATTCCCAGTCTGATATTTCCAGCATCCCTGCTTTATCCAAGTCTAGACTGGTGGTTGCTCTGTCTCTTCAAACCATCTTTTTTTGGCTTTTAGTATGTCTTGTAATTTTTCTTGATAGCTGGCTATGATGTACTGAGTAAAAGAAACTGCTGAAAATAGGCCTTAGGAGTGTGGTGCAAGGTATGACAGTAGGGAAAATATTCTATAGTCTTATGGTTAGGTCTTGATCTATACGTGAACCTTTGCCTCTGGACTGTGAACTTCACATGTGCTTCTAGGCAGCTTCCTTTCCTTGGGTGGAACAGGATGGCTAGAGTCGGCTGGAACTGCATATTTCTTTTCTTCGACATGGAAGGTGAGATGTGCTGATCTGGGTATTTCCCTTCGCCCAGGTCAGTTAGATTCTAATAAAACACCAGGAGGTATGGTTCCTTTTCCCGTCTCCTTGCCAGAACCACACATTAATTTTTCTTGGCTATTCACTGGTAGAGCTTTAGGCTGTAAAACTCACAGAAGTGTGCCTCCCCACTCCAATGTCTTGGTCCCTTGGAGTTTTTAACTCTCAGAGTTGTTTACACTGAGGCTCTAGCAAGCTATCAATTACACTTCAGATTTCCTTATCCCTGCACTGGTTCCTAGAGTCTTCTGCTCCTACGGAGTGTGGTTCTCTGTATTTACCTGTTCATTTTCCTGATTTGGGGGACAGTAGTTTCCCCTGCGACCTAGCTTTCTTGTGAATCTAAGAAGAGTTGTCGGTATGTTCAGCTTTTAAAGTCTTTTGCTTGTTGTCATGATGCAGTAGTGACTTCCAGGTTCCTTACAGGGAGGACCAGCAACAAGAAGTCATACATTATATTTTCTGTGAGTGCTTTTAATCAAGGTAGCGAACAAGCTTTCAAAAGCAAGTGATAAATCTGTTTTCTTCGTAGAAATTATTTGTATATTTTTTATTTTTCAAAATATTGTGTTTGTTTTTAACTGAGTAATGTAATCATGCGGTCTAAGAAAAAAAAGTATAATCGAGTATGCATGGAAAAGGTTTACTCACATAACTGTTCTTGTCCCCACTGCTTCCTGTGGACAGTCACTTACATTAGGTTTTGGGTAACCTCTACTATATAAAAGTAAATGCAAATACATGTTCTCGTGAATCCACTTTTTACATAAAGGTAGCGTACAATATATATTTTGTCTATACTTTGCTTTTTTTTCCTCCTAACAATGTATCCTAAAGATCTGAATATCCTTCCTTATTAATACAGGGAGCTTTCTTTTTCTTTTATATAGCTGCATGGTATTCCAGTCTGTTGTGTGGTGTACTACAGTTTATTTAATTGGTTCACTATTGGTGGACACTTGGATTCTTTCCAATCCTGCAAACAAATAACCTGGCACAAATGTCATTTTGTATGGAAGCAAGTATACCTATAGGGTGTATGACTAAACATTAGGTTGCTGTGATGTGTTTTTGATAGAGATTGCCAAACTGTCCTCCACAGCAGCTGTATTAATATAGTAAACTCTATGGCTAAACTCTAGTTTTTGGTTTGTAAGTGTCAACCATATTATATGAAACAAGATGGGAGGTTGGAAAGTGCAAAGGATTTCAAACCAGGGAACTTGTGCTGGGTTACTGTACCATCCTGGGCCTCACATCCCTTATCCATAATGAAAAGCAGTAGGATAAAATTCCCTTTTACAAAAGCTTTTTAAGATAATAAGAATTCATATCTCCCATCATTAGCAGCACTGCTTCATGCTTAACATTAGCCTAATTCTGTGATCCTTTCTGATACTGAAAAGCAAAGCAAAACCCCTCAGCAGCTGTTTCACCTGAAACAAGTTTCCTAAGAACAATAATGCTGTTAGTCACTTAAATGACACAAAGTGAAACTTGGATGCTCCCTAGAGTGGAATTCAGCCACCAGGTCAGACCAGCTCACAGCGTCACCTGTTACTGCAGCTGCAGTATGAGCTGGACGTCGTAGGGCTTGGGTAGCGGCTGGACTGCGTGTCATCAGGTGAAAGCAGTGACGTAATCTGGCCAGGTGCTGCCAGCGCACTGTCTCCGTGGGCAGGCATTGCCAGCCAGCCATGAAGGGTCCTTCTGTCAGGTACTCATGCAGGGCTCTCCAGTGAGGATGTTAAAAGGCATCTGGTTGACGATAGTAGGAGAAGGGGTGATCGTATTAGAAGTAAGCTGAACCTTGCTGTTTTTATTTGAGTGGGCACTAAGGATTTAGAGAGAAGGCGGCCGCAAAACTAGGATTGCTTAATATTCTGAATTTTTTATTTTGCCTTCTTAATTGCAAAATCACAACCGCCTAACATACTTCCAGGAGGTTGGTATTTGGATCCGAATATAGTTATTGAAGGCTATCCTGTTACATAAGTATCTCAGTCTTTTTATGCTGGCTTTGGAAGTTTCAGCAAGAGAGAAGAAGAAAAGCTTTCTGTAGCTCACAGAAAAAGGGAGGAAAGGAGGAAAGAACATATCGTTTGTTGAATGCCTACACCGCCAAACTGAGCTGGCCATTTTACACGTAAGCAAAGACTGAAGCTGGGTTTCTGTTTTCCCATTACAGTTCGCAAAGGCTTTTTGATCTCAAAGTTCTGGGTAGTCTTTCTGACCCAGAAAAATGAAGACCAAACTCAAGGAAACAGTGCATTAGGTATATACATTATTATATGACAGGGAGACAACGTTTACTGAGGAGCTGATAGCATTTTAGATGTTGTACAGAACACTGTGGATGCAACAAAATTAATTGTCTCTTTGCAGATAAATCTGCCTAGAACACTGAAGTTATCAAATCTCCATCTCTTCAAAGCCCCACACCTCTATGGCTCCTTATCAGGGAGAAAAAAAAAACCTCACAGATAATAGTTCCCTAGGAGTAAATTTCTTGTCTTATTTTCGCTTTTCATCTCACAGATAAAAATTGCAGTATGAAAAGATAATTCTTCCCAACTGTCAGGATCCATTAGAATTTCTACAGCCTGATGCTCCGTAAGGTAAACATACCGTTTGCATTTACTGCAGTAAACTCATCGGATTTACATTTTGATTGTCGAACACTGTACAAATTGCACATAATTGCCTTCTCTATGGCTACACTCTTGCTATTTGAAACTTTTGAAAATCTTCCTCATCTGGAATTCGGTAAGAGATTAATCTTCCCATCAAATAAGGGGACAGGAAATTGTCTTTTGCAGTTGTATCCTGTGAGGACACTACTAATTAGAAGCCATTTCCTGCTCTCTGACCACTTTCTTGCAGCCCTCCCCGGAGGTCCGACAGAGGCCACGTGACAAGCTCTTGAGCTGAAGCCCTTGGTGGTCAGCAGCACTTGTCTCTGTGCCGTGTTTGGAGATGGCAGGAATTCAAATCATTTCCAGATCTGTGCTGTCTGTAGAGGAGGGTTTCTCAGTCTTGACACTTGAGATTTCAGGCCAGAAAATCTTTTGTGGCGGGGGCCGTCCTGTGCATTGTAGGATGGTTAGCAGTTCCCCTGGCCTCTGCCCACTGAAGGCCAGTAGCAACCCCTGAAGTCTGACAACCAAACATCTCCTGGCATTGCCAAAGGTCTCCGGGGAGAGCAGAATCACCCCTGGTTGCGAAACCCTGCTCCAGAGTCATCAGACTCATGTAAAGTAGCCAAATGAGGTTGCGCTCAAGGTCAACGTTAAAATACATCTTCCCTGACTCCACACAGAAAAACTGGTTCACACATCAGCTCCTGTTCCAAAAGTTCTCTCTGGTTGGATGGAATCAGAACAGAGGCTTGACTTCTCTGACTCAGTCTTCCTGCATGTAGAGGAAAGGCAGTGCTAGCTTTCATTCAGAGGTTTCTAGAGGCCAGGTCTTCTTTTCTTCCCAATACCTGCTGCTGGTGGCCTAAAGAGAGTCCGTGTGATTTCCAAGGATGGCAGTGAAATTTAAGTTTGGGATTGGTAAGAATTCGAATTAATATATTCCTCAGTTTCCATTGTCGTGTTTGAATGAGTGCAAAGGAAAATACAATTATTTATTTATTTATTTATTTATTTATTTATTTATTTATTTATTTATTTATCTATGTGAAGGTAGATTTATTCAGAGAGATACATTGAAAAGCAAGAGAAAGGCCACGAGGTGTGGGGGTTGGGTGCTCAGATTAAAAGTAGGTACACACTCCATAGACAGAATGCGGGCCATCTCCGAAGAGAGAGGGGCCGTCGTGAGGCACTGTGTTGCTGGGTTTTCTGGGCTTGGTGGCCTCATATGCTAATAAGTGGAAAGGCCAGTCTAAGGGGAAGGGGCTGGGATTCCCAGGAAGCTGGCCATTTCCCACTCTTTGACCTTTTGTGGCTAGTCTTGGGAGAAAATACAATTACTTAGATCTTTCAAACATGCGCTTGCTGTTTTGAATGGAGATTGTTCTGTAGTTGGAGGGTCAGAGACAATGCTCCCCAACACTCAATAGTAGTACATTTCTTCAGTCGGGTGGTCCACCACACACACGGTAGCCACTGGGACACTACGCGGGCTTATTTATTTTATATCTTCCTCCCACTTGGAGATGTCAGCATCCACGTGGCAGGAACCACGTCTGTTTCATCTGTGTGTCCTCATCATCTAGTGCAGTCATGGAACACACTGGGCCGACAACACTGGACTATAAGTTCCACGAGAGCGGAACTGTGTTTAGTTGTGTTCTCACTGTTTTTCTCCAGGTCCTAGCACAGTGCCTGGCTCATAACAGGCATTCAACACGGGTTTGTGGACCAAATGCATGACCAGGAGCCATGCTGGAAAACCAGTTGAATCCTGGCTGCACAGGTCAAAGGGATGATGGTTCAGATGAATCCAAACGAACTCACTTTAATTTGTTTCCCCTTTTGGGGGAAAAGGACTTTTCTTTTTAAATTTGCTTCCTATATAGGCAACCCCAAAGAAAATCCGGTGTTTACAAAAGCACCCAACACATTCTGGCAACTCAGTGCACGCTGGTGCAAACATGGTTTCTCCTGATGGATGAAGTTTCCTCTATCTAATTCGGCTGCAACAAATGAACATGCATGTTTATTTTATTTTATTGGAACCCTCCCCTGCCCCCCCCCCCGTTTTGTTTTTAAAGGCAGTTTAGATAGTGGTGAGTGTGCAGATGCCATAGCCTGACTGCCAGAGTTCGCATCCTGGCTTCAGTATTTATTAGATGTGTGACTTTCAAAAACTGCTTAACTTTGCTGTCTTAATTTTCTTATCTAATAGATACCCAAGTTAAGAAATACTACCCACCTCATAAAGATAATAGGAGGATTAAATGAGTAAAAACGAATAAATGTGCTTAAAACTTCTAAATGGCATTCTGTGTTAAAGAGTACTTTTTTGACACAGATATTTGATCTGAAAAGTATTAGCATACATATACATGCACACACTTAGGTTTTGTACACACACACACACACGTATATATTCCAGGTAGAGCAATTAGATGAATTCTTGTTTCCCCAACTTTAAACATATGTGAACAATTGATAAAAAGCAAAACCCCACTCTACAGAAAATTCTAGAGAAAGAATATCCAAGTTGTCAGCTTTTGAAGGCACGGAAGGAAGCCTCACGCCATTGAGAGACATAGCTGGTGGCCTCGTGGCTTTAGCAAAAATGAGATGCTAATGAAGAATGCAAAGGGAACAGCTTTAGGGGAAACAAAGGAATAACATAGCAGAAATTGCAGACTCGAGGCCTTCCATTTTGTAAATATTTGGGTTGGTGGAAATTTGTTAATTGAGGCAATTGATTTTCACCTGAAAATGGTAGCAATATCTAATTCATTAAAGCCTGAAATAACATCCTTTGGGCCAAATGGGGTTATTTCATTCTTAACCTCTTAGTGATATATTAACAGCAGGAAAGCATTTGGACGCATATCTTAAAAAGTGCCACATTAACAGGAATTCACGCTGGAAAAATTTTTTTAAAAGAACCCAAATCTGCACCTGCATTTGCTCTAAGAGGAGAGAACAACCTCCCCCTACCCCCCTCCCCGGTCTCCAGCCCCTGTCCTCCTCTTTGGCAGTATTTTAAGGTCTGTGTTTAATATTGCCGAGCCTACTTGAGTGATAAATGTAACTGTATAAAAATTACTTATTACAAGCTGTCATGTTGCCTCACTCACACCGGCTGGGCTGCAGGCATTGTACATAAAACTTGAATCTCTACCTTGACAGCGTCAGCTGCACTGGCTTTAAAGTAAAATGCTTTCAGTCATGAATACAAAACATAATTTACCTTTTCATAATACTTCAGTTTGAAACAAGTTGGAAAGCTCGTGTTACCGTCAGACCGGTGCCTGAGCCCAGTGGAGAGCGAGCAAATTCCAAGCTGTCACCTGAAAGGCGCTGCTGCTCCCCTGCCGTCCCTTTGAAGCAAACTTAAGCTGCTAAATTGTGGGGCCTCTATAATTTTGAAAGTCGCATTTATGTGTAATTCCTTTTTGCAACTCCGCAGTGACAACACGTTGTCAGGGCAGATTAGCTGGTTTTCTAAACTGGTATTTGTATTGGAATTCCTGGCCGAATGGCCTCTCCCCTGGAAGCTCTCAGACCCCTTCTAGCAAGTGTTAGTTGGAGAGGTCAGAAAGCAGGCACGGATGCACACCTGCTCCCACAAGATGAAGCCCTTCCCCTTTTGCAAACACAGCACGGTCAACCAGTGAGAACACTTTTCATCTAAGTGATATCATATATGAATTCGGAGGAGGGGAGGGATTAATTAGGAGTTGGGGATTTGCAGATACTAACCACTATACAAGAAGTAAGCAACAAGGTTATACTGTTATAGCACAGGGGAACTATATTCAATATCTTGTAATAATCTATTATGAAAAATAATATATACATTAAAAAATATATATGTCAGAACACCTTTCAAACCAGTGGCTCGGCCCTGCGAGTGAGGCCCCGCCGGCCCGGGGACTCGTGGGTTACTTCCAAGTCTCCGCTCAGTGGAGCCGCTGACTACAACCTGCGGATGTCAGCCGGATGGAAATCAGATGTGAAGGTTCCAAGCAGCCTCTGCGCAGCACCGCTGATTCGTTGTGACTGCTTGCATGGCTGGTCCTGATGCAGACAGTATGTGAGGCTGCGTCCGCTGGGGCGTCTGCCCACCAGCTTCCGCGCCACGTCGGCGGCCCGCGCCCCCACCAGCGCGCGGCGGCCACGGAGCCGCAGATGCCCCCCGTTAGCCCAATTCCTTCTGACAATGTTCACATTCAGTTAGGGCCCAGAGTGCTTGTACTTGTCAGTTGGGATAAATGATGAAGAAAGTAGCCCCGCCGCGGAGAGCGAAACAGAGCGGCCTCTGGAAGGACTCTGCTCGCCCGCGCCCGCCTGCTCCGTTCCCGGGCCCCCGGCCTTGGGACGCCAGCCCTGCCTCGGCAGCTTCTCCACGCGGCCCGACAGTGAAGGCTGGGGAAGAGACAGCCGACCTGCAGGGGCATTCGGTATCACGAGCTGTTCTCTTTTTGAAATTTTAGAACAAGTGAAACTGATTCTGAAGGAGAGCAAGGAGGGCAGGGAGAGTCCGGCTGCTTAGACAACGCCCCTGAGATGTTAGGTTTGGATTTCGTGGTTTGTCTGCTTGTCTATACAGCCCCTTTCACTAAGGAACTTAAAGCACCATCCAAACACTACTTGTCCTCTTTGTAAAAGCCCCACCCGTGAGTGTGGTAGCATTTTAACAGCAGTTTGAAGGTTTTCCACCACGGAGCTGCAGCTCTTTCTCGGGACACACTCTCCTATCCCCAGAGGTGCTTGTCCTCCATGCCCGACCTCCCAGCCTCCCAGCGAGTTATTACACCTGGTGTGCCGGCCCTCCACCTCCTTGTCCTTCAGTGCTGCTTTCTCTGGTGGATGGACACAAGTCTTTCTGTATCGCATGCAGTAATAAAGGCAGGTAGAGCAAACCCCAAGATAAAGAGGCAAAGCCCCTCCCTTCTAGGGGGCGCCTCTTGTTCCAGATACTTCCTCAGCCATCAGACACCTGTAATAAAATGTCCTGCCACATCATGTCAGGCCGTTCCCCATTTCAACATGTATTCGTTGATACAGATGTTGCCAGTGGACTCTTCTCCTGCTATGTTAGCTCTTCTGTGTACATCAATATAATTTCACTAGGACAGTGCGTCCTTTTCAATGTATGGAACCTCTAGGTAGTGCCTGTTTGAACTTAGAAGCATATGTCAGCGGTTGCTGGGTCTAGAGGATTTGTTTTATGTGAGGTCTTGAATGAGTCCTAACTGGATATGAATGTATGCTGAATGATGTTTGATCGTTTTCAAGCATTAATTAATTTTTTTTTAAGTATCTAAAGAGTGAATGGATTCTTACTGGGCTCTGAAATAAAACTAGTAGGAGGTAGCTGTCCTAGATCAGTGGTTGTCAGATCTGCATTTCTTTTGTCCTACTGAAACCACACTTACTCACCTGCACCTTTTTAAGTGCTCTACTAATTTCTTCTAAATGTATAGTAATGTTGCAGTAATTTAATGTAGAACATTATTTCGGAGATCACTTCTGATGGCCCCTGTTCATAAACATGCCTCTGAACCAGGTAAACTGATGATTTCAAGTACAAATTAAATTCTTTCCAAGCGTGTAAATCATTGTCACATGTATAGCTATATCAGAGCGTATAGCTCAACGGGATGAAAATAGGGTCAGCTGGAATGCAGGAACACCTATTCATTCAATAAGAATTAATTCAGAATCCACTCTGGGTTGAATATCTCTTACTAGGTGCCAAGGAAGAGAAAAGGCGGTAGATGGTGGGAAGATAAGCCCATGTTATTTACTGCCAAATTGAACAATATGTTAGTAAGTACTGTAGAAGCTCAGAGAAGGTAAGATGTGAGTACAGTTTGGAAAAGCAGAGTGGAAGGGGGAAGGGGTGCAGCAGACACAGTGTTTGCTGTTGAAACTGAAGGCAGTATGTTTGGAAGACCCCAAGGAGATCAGCTTGATTGGAGCAAGAAACTTGGGCAGAGACAAATGGAAGATACAGTTGTTCAAATGGGTTTTGAAGAAATGTAATGGTAGAGGAGATGCTGAGTGGGCTGGATTTATCCTAAAAACCATAGTGAATCAAAAATTCACCTTCCTGATGGAAGTGGGGGGGGGTTGGGAGGGAGGGAATTAACATTTGTTGAACACTGATATGTGCTAATTATCAGTCTAAGTATATTTTCATCAAACCTTGTAATGTTGAGGATGAAGTGGGTCTATTTACTCCAGTTTTCCTATGAATGCTGAGGCAGAGAGAAAATTTATTCCTTCTCTAAGGCTGTTCTGCAGATTCTAGAAACAGAAGCTGAATCGTAGACTATGTGGCATCTGCACTAGTTTCTAGGGTCTTTTGGGGGAGCCTTTGAGAGATTTGTGGCTCATCGTTTAAATATCAGGGCTCTCTAGTTTGTAGAACGTGCCAGTTAGAACAGACTGGACAGAGAGCTGATTTAACACCTAACCTAGAAGAGCCTCTTAGCATCAGCTTGCACCTTGCAATAGCTGGAGTAGATTAAAGTGATAGATCAAGAAAAGGAGTATGGTTGTTTAGTTCCAAATAGTGTTGCATTTAGACTCTTATCTCTTGACCTTAAGCACTTTCGAAATTTTTCCTTCAGCGCTTCATTGTTGCTTTCTAGTCATTATGAAACTTTCAGGAGGGACAGACTGGTCTTGGAGTATTGTTACCGGGATAACGTTCTTTGAATCATGGTCGGGCACGTTGGCAACCCGTGGAATGTGCCTGGCAGACCTCCTGTGAAGAGAGAGGTAATTGACCAAGGGCCCCAGATGCTGAGCTTTGAAATCCAGTGCCATATTTGCCCCGAGGCTACACTGCCCCTGGGCTGCTGCTGCAAAGGCAGAGTGCTGCAGGGGGATGAAGGTTCCTGGGAGACACTGGACTTCTTTGTCAGCCGACTTTGCCTGAAGGATGTGGCCAGGCTTTGGCCCCGCCTTTCTGAGACTGTGGGGGCCGTCTGGGTCAGCTCTGCTCAGGGCTCTCTCGCTCTCTCCTTCCCTCACGGTCCGATGGCTCCCCTGACCTTTTCGGATGCCCTTCCCATTTCCTTTCACACAAGCACTTCCCCTAATAAAATTCTTACACATTTAACCTCGTTTTGGATTCTGCTTCTCAAAAAACCCAGACTAACAGAGACATTACTACAACCATTCATTTTCTCAAACATCTAAAATGTGGGAAATAAACATAGAGCTAAGTAGGAAATTGATAAATGGCTTAGAATCAAGTCCACGCAAGAATATTTTAAGAGTGAAATTTTAGATTTTTTCTTGATTTGCCCATGAATCTTTTATTTTTGAAAAAAAAATTATGTACAACTATAAAAATATTTTGAAAAAAGGAAAATGTCTATGATTGCCTAACCATAAAATTTATTCTCATTTTTGCATATAACTTATTAGGTCTTGACTCTATCTATATATGTGTATTTTATGTAATTGGCTAATACATGTGTATCATTTTATTGTCTACTTTTTTAGTTAATAAACATTTTCCATGTGTCCACATAGTTTGAATATATGTTTAATGACTATGGGATAACATGATAGTTCCAAATTTCATATTTGTTATATTATTCTCCTATAGTAAGCTTTTACATTGCTTTCACCTCCACGCCCCATTGTAAGTATTCTGCTATGCTCTTTCTTAAAACATTTTGGTTATGTTGAAATATTTTCTGAGCATAAATTCCCAAGCTAGGGTTTCCAGGGCCAAAGGAAATGATAATCTTTATGTCACAAGCTGTACTGGGCTATTTTGCTTTTCCAAAAGTGTAGCATCAACGTGAAATGAGAATTCCAAATTCAGCTTCCCTTCACCAGCGCTTGCGTCTTGGGTATTACATAATGTTTTTCTCCTCTGTTAACCTTAAAAAAAAATGCTGTATGCCTTCTTTGACTTGTGTTTATTTAATTATTAACACAGATAAACTTTTGAATTGATATATAGTCTAGAGTAAAAAGAAAAAATTACATTTAGTTAAATCAAAAGCATCTACAGTAGATCTGAATGTTGTTATCAAAACAGGAATAAATGACAGGTTTTTCATTATAAGAATACTTGCTTTGTACTTTTAAAGCAGTGTTTTTTCCCTTGAATGTCTGATTTTTAAAAAATGTTAATGAAAGACTGTTTTACATATATCAAATGATGAGAATAATTACAAAAGAGGCATTATTACACAGGGTAGAAATAAAATCATTCATCTAGGGGCTGCTGAGATGTTTTCTTCTAAGTAAGTGTCCCTAGAATGCCTGGCTTTTTGTTTTTATCTCTAGCTTTGTGATTTTACTGCAGCCATTGAGTATTCTAAGTTGTTCTTTCTCATGTCAGCTTCTATCAATGAATCTGTTTTTTATATTGTTTATCAGGATTACTGTATACTAGGCACTATCTCATCTAATCTTCAGAAAAACCTTATGTAATAGATGGATGCAGTCATCTACTGCTTTCCAGCCAGCATCACTTTATTATAAGCCCTCAGCTGCAGTGTCCTCTAAGTCTAAAATTCTACAGGTGTGTTCAAGGCACTTTAAGCATTAACTAACGCTTTGCTCAAATTCTGGTTCCAGGCCACTTCCGTGTTTTAGATTTCTGTTACAACAACACTACATTTTCATTACCAAAATCTGTACTGGTTATCTGTTGCTGTAGAGCAGATGTCCCCACGGCTTTGCGGATGGAGAACAACACACATTTACCCCACAGTTTCTGAGAGCCAGGCATCCCGGGGTGGGGTAGCTGGGTGGTTCTGGCTCAGGATCTCCACAAGGCTGCGACCATGGTGTTAGCCAGGGTACAGTCATCTTGAGGCACAGCTGGGGAAGAGCCACTTTCGAGCCCAATCACACAGCTCTTTTTAGGACACAGAAGACCCCCTTCCAAGTGCACTCGCTTGGTTGTTAACAGTCCTCAGGTCTTTGCTACACTGGCTTCTCCGTGACACTGCTTGCTCCCCCCATAACGAAGGGTGATGTTCAGGCGGAAGCTGTGGTCCTCTTCCAGGATGAGAAGCCCCACCTGAGATAACTTCGTTAAGAGGACTTGGACAGATGTTGGTTAACAAATACTACATCACTGTGCCCCCGGAGCACAGCTGTACCAGGCAGGTGATACTTGTTCAAGGGGAAGTTGAGAGGCGCATCTGTAATTTCTCCGACATGTAACAGATCTTTGCATATATGTGGCAGTGAAGAAGCCTCGAGTGATTTTACGATAGGTTCAAGTTTTCAGGACAGCTTTCATATTTATTTCATGGGTGTTTCTCCTGCTCTGTGGGACACTAACACCATGAGAGGTTCAGTGGAAAAATAAAGTGCTGTGAGTAAATAAGCTTGTGAAATGCAGAGTAATCTGTTTGTGCTGGACATAATCATAAACCGACAAAAATCAATGGATTTGTGTCGTTGTAGCTGTGGCCCCAGATGAGTTGCTGCCTCCCAGGGAAGTGGGCGTCAGGTGGAAAGGCTTTCTCTAGGCTCTGCCATAAGGAGTTTAACAAAACCAAAACCAAAACCAAACCAAACAAAGAGCAGGATTCCCAGTTAAATTTGAATTTCAGATGAACAATAAAGGGTTTTTAGTGGAAGTATGTCTCAATGAAATATGTGGATGTGAACATACTTATGCTGTGTTTTACCTGGCAGCAGGCACCTGCTAATCCCAGAACCTTTTACATAGTGTGCTTTTGATACATGCTTCTTGATCAATAGATGTCAATGTTGCAGAAGACAGAAGTCCTCCAAACTAATCAGGCCCTGGCCAAGGATTGCTCTAGGCAGAATGTGTCAGAGACCATAAGCTTTCCTGAGGCCTCACACTCGGTCTCTACAGGCCCCCTTTGTCCTAACTTCCTTCTTCTTTTTTTTTTTTCACTTTTATTTTCTTTTAATTGAAGTATACTTGATCTACAGTGTGTTAGTTTCAGGTGTGCAGCAGAATGATCCAGTAATACATATGTGTATATACACACTTTTTCATATTCTTTTCCATTATAGTTTATTATAAGATATTGAATATAGTTCCCTGTGCTATACAGTAGGACCTTGTTGTTTATCTATTTTATATATAGTAGTTTGTATCTGCTAATCCCAAAGTCCTAATTTATCCCTCCCCTGCCTTTCCCCTTTGGTAACCCTAAGTTTGTTTTCTATGTCTGTGAGTCTCTTTATGTTTTATAAATAAATTCCTTTGTGTCATTTGTTATATTCCATGTATAAGTGATATCATATGAAATTTGTCTTTCTCTGCCTGCCTTACTTCACTTAGTATGATAGTCACTGGGTCCATCCATATTGCTGCAAATGGCATTTCATTGTTTTTTATGGGCAAGTAGTGTTCAGTTGTATAAATATACCACAACTTCTTAATCCATTTATCTGTCGGTGGACATTTAGGTTGCTTCCACGTCTTGGCTATTGTAAATAGTGCTGCTGTGAACATTAGGGTGCATGTATCTTTTCGAATTGGAGTTTTCTCCAGGTATATGCCCAGGACTGGGAATGCTGGATCATAGGGTAACTCTACTTTTAGTTTTTTAAGGACTCTCCATACTGCCCTCCATAGTGGCTGCACCAATTTGCATTCCCACCAACAGTGTAGGAGGGTTCCCTTTTCTTCACACCCTCGCCAGCATTTATCGTTTGTGGTCCTAACTTCCTTCTTATCATCAAAGTGTATCTATTTCTTGTTTCCTCTGGGCTATGTATTTGCTAGGGAGTCTGGAGAGAAGGGTTGAGTCAAGAATTTAAGTTTTGGATAGAAGTAGGTTCAAATTGTGGTTCTACCCATGGGCAGCAGTCAGACCTTGGTCATCTAGGCCGCTCACGCCTCGGTTTCCTTGCCTGTGCAATGGCAGTGAATAGTGACTTACTCCTGGGAGGGTTGATTAGGGTTGGAGCTGATGAGTATTGAGTGCTCATCCCAGTGCCTGGAACACAGACGACATTAAAATGCAGTATAACTGTCATTGTACCGGTTGATGGGTGAGACACAGAAATGACTTCTTGGTAACATGATGTGGCTATTCATGGAACAGGGGAAAAGTTCTTTTAACAAATTAAGGCTATTGCTGGGAATATCAAATGCTATAATAAATTCCAGAAAAAAGATTTTTTTGGTAACACAGTGTCCTTTTAGGACATAGAGATAATAACAAGCCAGCACCTTGCTTTTATAGATAATGCTATCTCTTAACTGAAGACCACCTTTGGAGTAGAGAAATTATGTAAAGAAATAACAGTTGGACCTTTTGACCCTTTAAATCTTATGATTAAATTGTTACAAAAATTTATTGTAAAATTTTAGCCAATTCTGTTAGCATCAGCTATGAAAGAAGCATTTTAAAACATGAATTCAGGTCTTGTACGTTAGTGAAGAGAGCAGTTAATTTTTATGAACATGATATTGCTTCGAGCTTTCTTTTAAGCATGCTGTCTTTAAGTACATCCTATAAGAGAGCCTCCTCAAACATGTACATTTACAAAATCTATTTTACCTTCAAATCTTGCCAAATATCTATCACTTGTGTAAATTGCTCTATTTTTTTTCCTCAGAAAGGTATTTGGCTCCATCTCAAAATTTGAAAATCATTAAAGAAAAATCATAAGTGATTACAGTAATTCTTTAAGCTTTCAATTAATATGTGGCTCAATTTGACAGAATAAGATAGAGGAATTTTATTTTATAGATTTGCTTGTTGGGGAGAAGCTAATGTACAGATGGTAAAAGGTGGTTTAAAAGGATTAGAGAAAACAAGAACCCTTTGAGGATGTTGTTCATACCTTCAAGTATAAAAAGATTTTCTAGTCTTGATTATGTTTAAAAGAGTTTGCCTTCCATGGAAAAGTACCAAGCACATGGATTAATTCTATAAATGACTTATAGGAAAAATTCAGTAGATGAGGAATCAGCACACCAGGGTGAATTTTGGCTCATATGTGCAACCAGACATGTTAAGTGTCAGTTTCTTTATCTGTAAAACTAAGAGACGTTGGACTGGATCTTTTCTCCAAGCTGTTTCTTGACATTAAGATCTTCGACTATATATTTTGTCCAGCATAGACAAATGATTATTTCAAAGCCTGAAATAAAATGCAGTTGAATGTCTTGAGAACTGGACTAGATGAAGTCAAGAGGTAGCAGCATCTGAGACAGTCCATCTTAATCAGAGGTGTCCTTTTGGTCCTCTTGGGTCACCTCAGCCCCTCTGCTGTGTTGCTCCATGCCATGGGGTCCAGTCCTCTTGTGTCCATGTTACACGCTCTATTAAGGGATGTCTAGGGACCCAGGTCTGGATACTTCCAGTGTTATTTTGGTTGGAGAGGGAGGCCCAGAAAGAAGCCAGCTAGGGGTCTATGTTAATGAGGTCAACTGCACGGCTTTATGTGAGGCTGAGCAAAGGCAAGTTTGTAAAACACTGGTTTCACACTACTGTCTCCATCTTTCATTTCCGTCTAAATTCAGTAACAGTCTCAAAGCACCAACAGAAACAGTGCACTGAACAAAACCCTTTCAAAGAGATCATTTCTTGAAGAATCTCACAAAGCAGCAGCAGCTGTTGAAAATGGCACGTATGTCATTTTCCATGAGAAAATTGAACTGGAGAAATATGCTTTTCCATTGGTGTTATCTCCCTAAATTCCAGATATCTTTATAGATGTACTATAACCAGAGTTTAAATATTTGTATTCCAAATTAGCTTTTAAAAGATTCCATCCTTGTTATCCACAACCAAGAGTTCAATAAAAACAGTGTGGACCAGCTAGTGTGACTTCCTGGTTCATATCACCAGAGACCAAATATAAAACTTGAGGAATATGTTTTGCAGGAGAATTATATCTCTTTCCACCTATTACCATTTTAAAAGCCTAGCACTCCAATATTTTTTCTCCGTCATCATGGTGGCAAATTGCTACACGAATAGCTGTCCAACTGAAATTAATGATCACTGGCAGAGAGAACACAAATGGTCGATTTGGAATATATCAGCATGTCTCTTTCTCTTTGGTGCCACAGAATGAGAACAACAATTAAAAGAACAACAGCACCTGATTCCCGTTTTAAAAAAGAAAAATTGGACTGCATATTTGCAGTGCTGACCTCCTGAGGCAGAAAGGTGAACAGGAGGTGTTGGTTTGTGAGTGATGCGACCAATTTTCAGAGCAATGCAATGCTTGTTAATAAGGGCAGGCTGTATTTTAACCTCTTCTTAGGCTGGGCTTGGAAGCTCTAAAGTGCTATTTGTCATCCCCTGAAATGACAGGCATGGAAAACAGGCTGGCTGGGGGCCGATGCACAGGCCCAAGGACACAGGGATTCTCGGTTCCAACCTCGCCTCTATTCACAGTAGCCAACAGTAGGCAGTTCAAGGAACACATCAGGATGCTTTGGGCTCTGCGGAATGGGCAATGTCTGTCTCAGATGGGTTAAAATTACCCCAGGGGGTTTGTAAAATAAAGACCAGTGAGTGCTCAGAAGTAACATTCTAAGAAGTGTCATTAGAAAGGCAACATCATTCCTTCTCTTTGAAGGAATCTATCATTTAAAAAATCCATAGTCCCCAGATAAGAGCTATGTCATCACGTATCACCAGGAAGAACTTCGAGACTAAACTATCACTCATTCTACTTTGAAATTCATGTAAAACTAACACCTGCCTGCATGTCAGGTGTGCTCAACGAGGGGCCTTGTGAAGCAGGGTCTTTGTCCATCTTCTGTCTTAAGTGTCAACTCCCTGAGGGCGGAAGCATCACCTTCAACTTCCCGCATTACCAGATAAGTAGATAGCAAATGCTAAAAAGGTTGGCTGGCTGACATATATTGGCCATTAAGAAAATTAAAATTAAGAGGTGGGGGACAGAGTTTCAGTTTTGCAAGATAAAGAAGTCCTGGAGATGGATGGTGGTGATGGTTGCACAACCATGTGAACGTGCTTAATGCCTCAGAACCGCAACACTTTACGGCAGTCAAAATGGTGACTTTTATGTGTATTTTAACACAAAAATGATGGCATTGTTGAAGAGGAGGGAAATGGCAAAAGGGAAAGTCAAGCTTATTTTCACGTTCAGCTCACGTTTGTAGATTCTTTTCTCTTTTCCCGCTTTTTCTTTGCCTACATCAAAGTGACTGATCACTAAGCAGTGGGCTGTTAAGATCTGTCATCATCTATAGCCTGAGAATGTTTCCTTTCAAGTGTTTCTTCATTGAATTGGAAGTTTCTTATTTTCTTATCTGATCTGATTCAGTCAAAGAAGAGAGAGAGAAAGAAAGACAAAGACAGAGACAGAGAAAATGACCAAGGTTTTATTAATTGGAGGATTACCACGTCTACTGCTAAGACCAACTTCATCTTTCTGAAATCACTCTGGGGTTCATGCCCGGCTCTTAGTATCCTTTTTCAGATGTTCAGACAGATGCCAAGAAGTTCTGAATTGACAAGAGAACTGTGACCAAAAAGGGGTGTGTGTGTGTGCAGAACCAATGGCATTTAGAAATGGATAGCTTAGATTCAGAGAAAGGAAAGGAGAAACCCACCCGCCCCTGCCCCTGTAATATCTCCAGTGATGAATCTTTCTGATGTGACTGATCCGTCTTTTTAAAACTGTTCTGGAAAAACTATTCTAAGCCTGTTAACATTTTCGTGTGTGTGATTTAAGGCAATGGTTAAACACATTTAATTTGCATGAGCGGATGCATCATATAGATATATAGATGCATAACTGTGTTCATATAATCCCAATAGGTTAATATTCAAACACATTTTACCCCAAATTCCTTTGGTATTCTTAGGATATAAAGTTTTCACATGTTAAAATATGAAAGATGATTTTATGCCATTTTGAAACTATGGAATGAAATGAAAAAGCAATAATAACAAGTCAAAGATGTTGGCTTATGATGAACCAAGCAAGGCTGGTTTGGAATAGTTTGAATTTTTACATGAAAGTCGAATGTTGTAATAATTAGATTTGTTTCTTTCGTGAAAAATGCAACCAAATGATTATCCTCCAATAATAATCCTTCAAATACATGAACTAAACTTGAGAGCCTATTATCTGATGTTCAAGTTGGTGGAATGCCTGACATATATTCTTGTATAAACTAGCTAGTAAATGCAAATTTAGATAAGATTCTTAAAATACATATTTCCTCCTGATTTCTTATATAGTATAAAAGATAGAGTATTTTATTGAATAAAAGGATTGGAATGAATGGCTCGAAACTGGACATCCTTCTTTGAAAGCAGTTTTTGACCTGGATGTGTCCTGTGGCAGGTGACAGGTGTTGTGATAGTCTGACTTTTATGACTTAATCAAAAGTTTAGTGCAGACTTGAGCGTATGTCCTCGTCCCTGGATGCAGGAACAAACTCTGGAGCTCATTTCATAACCACTTGCTCATCATTGCTTTTAAATAACACAGTTAATATTGTTAGATTTTCTCCCTCCCCTCTCTCATTCTCTGTTTGTATTTCCCCTTAAAAAATTCTAAAACATAGCTATTGGTAAAAAGCTGTGCACCCATTTATAATAGCTCAAAATAACAGATTTGAGTCATAGTTAATTGGCAGTTGAAGTAGAATCTAGGTTTTTCCCATCAGCCCCCAAACTCCAATCTAGACTCTGCCTAATTTATATTATATTTATGGGGAAAAGGAAAGAGAAACTGGTTCATGGATATAAATGTGTACTTCTTGGTAAGAAAACACTGGAAATGATATCTTACAAAACTGGGGGTGAATTATAGAAAGACAGTGCCCTAGAGACACTTGGATTAGAGGAAAGTACCATTATATTGGTACGACTCCCAGTCCTGCCAGGAATTCTCTGCAACATCTGTTATATTAAGCTTGTGATAATTGAGCAGAACTGCCGAAGGTGCTATTATCTGGGAGATGAGAATATAGGATACACATAAGGGCATCTTTTCTCACTGGAAGACAAAATAGCTAACATTTTGAGGCCTCAAACTGCGTTCAAAGCACTGTTCTCTCTATTATTTTATTTAATCTTTATTAAAGGAGGCTGCTCTTGTGGTTCTCAGCCCCCTTTGACAGAAAAGAAAGGAGTAGGAGGCTCACTGGGTTGTCAAGGCCCTCAGTGAGCAAGGGCAGAGCTGGGGTTTGGACCCAGACTTCATCTTTTAGATCGTGGGATTATTTCTGTGTCATGTCAAACGTGTCTTGTCTCTGAGTCTCAAATTTCTCCACCCGTCTAATGAAGGAGTTCAAGCAGATAACCCCCCAAAAAGCCCTTTAAAGCAGAAAAATTGTGGATTCCAAGGCAAAGTGGCTGTGGGACACAGACATTCACTTGGAGCTCTTTACCCGCAACTCCACAAAGTGCAGCTCAGCTGTGGATGTGCACAATCCTGACGTTTGAAGGCCACAGGGACGTGGGCTCATGTTCCTGGTCATCTCCCTCTTCAGCTGACGGTGTGGGAGGCCAGACCCTCACTTAAGGAGGAAGAGCCTTCTGGGTGTAATTCATTTCTGGTTTTATCTTCCTTCTTCCAGAGCCATGCTTCACCTGGAAGAGACGGTACCTGGACACCCTCATTGTCTCTCAGCAATAGAAGTTCTCGCCTGGCAGGAGGCAAGTGCCTGTAGGTTCTGCTGGGCCGTGTAGTGCTGGATGTGGTGGCTGTTTTGTCAGTGCCCGGCAATGACGGGCCGTGGTGGTGATAACTACGGATGACTTGCAGCCCCAGCAGTCCTGAGGAAGGTGTGATTTCCATACGATGATGGATAACTGATGATCACCCCTGTTTCACAGCCTTGTGAACACCGGGTCTGGCGGGTGTGAGCTGATTAGCCGGTTTCTTTCACTCTAAGTGGCCCACGCTGCGCTGATCTGTTCCTTCACTTTTTCCTCTGTCACCTGCCTACATTGAGGGGGAGGGTGTTGCTTCAATATGACACCTCTGTTGTAGCCTCACAGATTCTCCTGCTGCTTCAGATCCGTGCGTGATGGAGAGGCCTTTTGTGTGGGAGCCGTCCAGCCTCAACCACACAGCTCAGCAGTTTTGCTGAAAGAAGAACAGTCTTGGCTACACGTGGTGAGTCAGGGTGCCAGGAGCCGGCCTGCCTTGTTTCTGCTTCGCAGGAAGGGTCATCACAGCTTCTCCCCTTAGCTTGTGCTGTGGCCGCATGGCGCAGTCACGTGGCTCGCGTGCGTGAGCCGCGTCGGGCCGCATCTGTCTGACAACACCTTCTTTGTAAGACCTGTATGAAGAAAGATGGTGTGAGTCTTACCTCCTGGAACACAAACCCTTAGAACTCTATTCCTGTACGTTTTCTGTGTTGTCACTCCCTGCAGTTAAAGCAAGGAGAATGTTTTTGACAAAAAGAAAAGACAGTTGTGCTCAGTTCTTTGAGTTACGTGTTGCCTCCGCATCTTTTATTCAAGTTCTTTATCTTCCATTTGTCTGAGAGCGTCAGTTGCTGTTTGGCCTGTGAACAGAGGGACGGGTCACCTTTTCTCAGGAGAGCCTACTCTGATTTTCACTGTACTGCGGAGGAGTCCACGTTCTGCAGTGTCTGTGGGCACTGTGAGCAAGCCCTAAGCCTGGGGCTGGAGAGAATTCCAGAGCATCCTTTGAACTTCCTCTGTGTCCTGTGATTGTGCTGGAGCAGCCGCACACTTCGGGACTCTTTATTTGTATTTGTGGCTCAGCCTGACTGGCTGACTGCTTCTTGAAGATAGAGATGCAGGTCATTCTTGTTTTATATCCCCATTACCTGTCATTGAGCTTGTTTGAGTGGATGGATGTATGAGTGAATTAACGGGTGAATGAATGAATGAATGAGAAATTTAGACCTAATATTTGATGCTGATGTTTATAAGTGATGCTTTAGGTAGAGAGCCTAATAATCTGAAGGCGTTTCCTTCGTAGGTCTTCAGATGCTAAATAAAGGTACTTTTGGTATTTTATCTGTCCTGCGACTCCCTCTTCTCCCCTCCATCACAACCCTGTGCAACCTTTATTTGCCTCTTTCCAAGCCTGGAGTTCGTGGATGGCCATAGTCTCGTGGCCACAGTAAAACCCCTGGCGCCCCCAACAGCTCCAGCCTAGCTGGGTCTCTCTTCTTCCTTGAAGTTCTCCCCTTCCTCTTCTAAGTTACACCTCCAGCTGCTTTTTATCACTGCTTGTTTCAAAGGACTCCCCCAAATAGTGGTTTTTCTAAATATTTGGTCTCTGTTTCTTTCCTCCCAGCTTCTTCTCTCTCTTTTGGGGGCATCATCCATCATCCATCTCTGATCACACCTGTGTCTGTTGCCCCGCCATCTTGTTTGCGATCCCGGTCCACATTTGTATTTGCTTTTTCCACATTCCTGGTTAGGCGTCCTACCAGCTCCTCAAACTAAACGCTTCTTCAGTTGAACTGATTTTCAGAGACCAGTTCCTTCTCACTTTCTTAGTTCTACGGTGGGCACTTCTCTCCTCTGGTCCTCCAGCTCAAGGTCTTGGCATCACCTTTGAGTCCTGTGCTCTCATACCTCCATCACCAGTGGGAAAGTCCTACAGATTCTGTGCCCTACCTGTCTGTCCAGTTTGTTCTCTCCATTTCATAGCATGACAACCACTTTATTCCCACTTTTCACACTCCCCTCAACCAGTCTCTGAGTTGACAGCTGTCCTTCCCACCTCCAGGCTCTACTCCAATCTGTAACTTGGGTCTCTCAGGCTTCTGAAATAATCTGTCATTCCAGAACAGATAAACTTTAACCCCAATTTTCTGCCAAGCCTCCGCAATCTCCCACTGATGGAGACATCTTAAATGTCATTTCCATCATCTTCCTACATTTCACATCTTTTCACATGCTGTTCTCTTAGACTGGAATGTCTTTTCTAGTGTATTTGCCTCACAAACTTCTAGTTTTTCAAGATTCAATTCAGCGATCATTGTCTTTTTTTTAAACAACAACAACAACAACAACAAACTTTTATTATTCTTCTGAGGAAAGTTGCAACCATTCCAGTAATTGAAGTTTTAAGGGAAAAAGTCCACCTTTCTTGGTTGGTGTGCCTTTTGCTTTCATAATATTAGAGATAACTGATTATGATATAATTTAATATGGTGTATTTAAATATTGGTTTGTATGTCTGTCCTCCCATGCGACTGTGAGTGTCACGAGCATGAGTCCTTGTTTTTCTAATACTTCATAAGATCAAGAACTATATCTTGGAATAATTTTTTTCCCATCCTGCCTATGATAATGTCTTCTGCATATAGGAACTTAACCATTCTTGATTGAACTTGATGCCTTACTTTTTTTTTTTTTTTGACACGCAAAACCTGTGAAGCTACCACTCTGTTGAATTAGAATGTAAAGTTGGAGCTCATTTGGGAAAAATCCAAGTTTGTGCAAATAAGGATAATGAAGACCAGTGATTTGATCTCAAGCCAACTCATAACCTCATAATGTTTATTTCATTATTTTTCTTTTTTTGATGTTCATTACATCAGCCACATCTTTTATCACTTGTTTAATTAGAGAATGGGCTTCGGAATAGGCAGGGAATTCTGTGACTCTCATACCCGTAATTAGAGCTATAAATTGAAAAGACTTCCCTATTTGAGGAACTGACTCAATTCCAAGTGAGCAGGAGCGCAGAATTGGAAATAGTGCTACCCGCGGAGTTAGGAGACTAGAGTTTTTGTCCTAGTTCTGCTACTAACTAGCCATGTGAGTACAGAAAATAAAGCCATCTCTCTGTGCCAAAAACGAGTGGGTTGGGTTGGCCAATGTTCTCTGAGTTTCTTTCTAGGAAGAAAAAAATGCCTCTGTGACAGTCTACTGTGAAGTAGGTACCACATTATCTCTGAAACAGAAACAAAGGCATGCCTGTAAGTGTTTTCAAGAAAGATTAAATTATTTGAATTTTGAAAAACTAGTAATTTGCAGATAATATGTAACTTGTGATAGAAAAAAGGCACTGAAGTCCAAACAAGCCCAGAGATCAGAGTTCTGGGGATAGGCAGATACGTCCTTGGGAATCGTAGGTCCCCCCAAAAGTGACGTTACCAGCTCCAGTGCAGGAGCCCGTCTTGGAAGCTGACCAACAGGTCAGCAGTTGATTAATATTTGTCTTTTATTCCACATCAACATTTCCAGTAGGAGCTTCTCCTCTGTGAGACATAGAGTAAGTACCCAATAAATATGTGTGGGGTGAATGCATTTAAAAAATATTTTTTGTGTTTCAAGTTCCGTTTCCGTGATTCCATGATCAAGTGTCTGGCAGGTAATAGGCACACCTGTAAGTGCATCCTCTCTCCAGCATGGTAAGGGTAGTGAGATCAGGGACTTTGCAGCTGGTCTTAGGTTTAAAGCTATGGACTTGCAAAACGCATGTCTCTTAATCTAAGACTCAATTTCATCATACGTAGAATGGGAGGAATAACACAAAATCATTTTCCTACTTCAAAGGACTGTATGTAGTGAGAACTATATGAGGACAAATAAAATCAGTTAAGTGTAATGTAAGACCCAGAAATTAAGTTCAGTATGTTTCAGTTCTGTTTTCTTCCCTTTTTCGCGTCTCTTCCACTTGTAGTGCCCTCTTTTCTATGATTACACCCGTGCAAAGCGAAGCAAGATGAAGTAATAATGACAGTATCAAAGGCCACAGAAGAATTGAAAGACTGTGTGCATGTGTGTGATTCATCTGTGTGTTCCATTGTCCAGCTAAGATCTGGTTCTCCTATCCCATGATTGTATTGCCATTTTTTTTCAGATTTTAAACCCTTAGGAATTAGAAGTGTATCTTTATTTTGTGAGAATTTTATAGTCTACATACAATGCCCTGTGCTTGAAAGTGATTCATTAGAATTGGGTAATAATGATGTAAGTTATTTTAACAGTGTAAAACATGACATCACTGAAACCCATGCAGGGGAAATTGTTTTTGTTTCAATTTAATCTGTCTCTTCTAAGAGCTGTTCATTTATCAAATTATTTTCGTCATATGCATGGTAGAAGATGGAGTGAGGATGGGGCTGAGTGTTAACAGAGAATTAAAATGGGCTAAGGACTTACAAATGAGATTTCTCCAGATAAATAAATTTTACCAGTCCATGTAGCTAAAAATATAAGTAAAATAAAAAGCATCAAAGCTAATGATTTTCACCTGCCCTCTCATTCTCGGGTGGTGGGATAGACAGCACTGGTCTTTGTTAAACTGTACTTGACCCCTAGGAGATTTCACTACTACGGATTATGAGTCCTTGGTGGTCATCACTAGTGGTGGGAATATGATGGAGAAGAGAACAATGCTTGAAAATATCAGGTCTGTTGTTTCATGGCTTATGAATGTGCAGATGGTAGGTTTTCACTCAGACCGTTTGGTCAGCAGTCACTGATTCAGATACAGCGTCCTCTCTCTCCAGTCTTGTTTCTTCTCTGACTTGCCCATCAGTCTCATGCCTTGAACTACTGTGTCTAGTCCTGCTGGGAACTGCTGTGGCGCTAAACCCCAGGGATTTGGATTGTGGGTAAAGAAGAGGAGGAGTAAGTGTAGACAACTATCCATTCTGAACAAAAGGATTGCGATTTCTTATAATGTATTTGTCTCTTACCCCGTGATGGGATCTGTGAAACACAGGCTGAATTGGACAGGGCCCACAGCAGGATTCAAACCGCTGAAGCTTGTTTGAGGAGCTCTAGTCAATGTTGGCCTCTTTGCTGATGTTATTTTTGGGCAGGAACCTTCGCAAGGGCCTTTGAACTAAGGAGATGGGACTCTGAAGAAAAAGCAGAAAGGTTGGAATAGATTTTATTGAATCCCTGAGTTGAAGAGTTCTGGAGTCAAGGTTCTCACCAGCCTGCCAATAGAAGCTGGTCTGTTTTCACTGGTTTTTACTGATTTGCTGTAAAATCAGAAGTATACAGGTAACATTTTAGTTTTCCTTAAGGCTAAAATATTTTAATTCAAATGGCTGTCCTTTGTTCTGAGATTATAAATTTTCCTGCCTTTTTGTTGGGAAAGGATTATTTATTTCACAAAATAATAGTAAAACGAGTGGGAGGCTTTAAAAAATGTTATTAATGTCATGAGATGGCAAAATACTATTTCAATCCCCTCCCCAATTAAAAAATTATGATCTGTGAAAAAAACTAGGAAAATTTTGCATTGTCATCTATTCTAAGGATTTTTTTAAAATGTAGCTGAACAACCCTTCCTTTCTCCCCCTCAAATGAAATCTTACATGGAAATTTACATGCAAAGTGAAATTCTCTGAATTCAGTAGAGGTGGTGGGGGTGGCCTCCTTACCTTCCCCTCTGCTTCTGAGGTCACCCTTCCATAGAATCCTTGGGCTCCCCAAAACTTAGGTTTTACTTGTGCAGTTTTTCAGCTTTACTGAGATATAATTAACATATAAAATTATAAGCTATTGAAAGCATGCATCCTGGTTTTCTGAGATACACACACTTCGTGAAAGGATCCCGCATCTAGTTAATTACCACACCCATCACCTCCCATATTTATCTTTTTTTAATGTGAGCATTTACATTCTACCCTCAGCTGATTTCAATTATATTGTACAGTGTTATCAACTATAGTCACTCCGACTGACATTATTTTCTCAGACCTTATCCTTTTTCTAGCTGAATGTTTGTACCTTTTAGTTTTAAAGGCAGTAATTTAGACCAGTGTTTCTCAGCCTTGGCACTATTTGACACTGTAGGCTGGAAAGTTCTCTGTGGCGGGGCATCTCCTGTGCATTGTAGGATGTCTAGCAGCGTCTCTGGTCTCTACCCACTGGATGCCAATAGCATCCATGGCCTCCAATTTTTTTTTTTTTTTTTTTTATGAAAACTGAAACTGTCTCCAGACATTGCTGAATGTCCCCTGGGAGGCACAGTCACCTCTGGTTAAGAACCATTGGTCTAGACATCAGATTGACCCACCCAGTGGAGAAGTGAAGGATTAAGTGATGGTTTTTATTTGTTTTTTCTTTTAAATCTGAAATCCTGCTGCCTTTCCTGTACCAGAAAAATGGAAGTCATAGCTGAATTGCTAAAAGAAACAAAATAAAATAATGCTGAGCTTCTGATCTCCCAAGGACTGGATCTTAGATTAAGCAACAAATTTGGAAGAATACTTAGCCATCCTGTTTTACCTGGCACAGGGAATAAATATAAAAACCTGTGGGCTGGAATAGACAGGCTAGAAATTTTGGAAAGGAAGCAAGAGTATTAGGTGAAGTGTGATAATTCTGTGTGTGTGGTGAGGGGGAAGAATAGACTTTTAAAAAATTTGAGGATCTGAGATTAAAGCCACTCTGCCTCTCCCCGTGGGTGAAGCCAAAAAAAGCAGAGAATCGCCCTGTGCCACCATGGGCTGGATGCCAGAAAGGAGAAACGGCAGTGCGGTCTGTGTAGGTGTGAGAAGACCAAAGAAAACCTGTCCAGTTTCCTGAAGCCACAGAGGGGGTTGGAAGATTATGCAAAGGTTCTTGTGTCTCATGCCCGGCCCTCTGCCAAGTGTAAAGGAGAATTGGTCAGGAGAGATGTTCATGGGGACGCAGGAGTTTTGTCTGCATCGGGAGGTGTGAAGAACAGCCCTCAAGGGACCAGACAAGCCCCCAGTTACAGCTCAACTAGTGGGGGTGTAGAAGGGGATTTTGTCAGAAGACCAGACAGTATATATGATGCATCTGAGATGATCCATCATAGGAGAGATTTGCAGGGTCGGGTAGAGCTCAGTGGTAGAGCATGTGCTTTGCTTGCATCAGGTCCTGGGTTCAATCCCCAGTACCACCATTAAAAACAAAAAAAAATTGAAAAGTAGACCCACCTACCTCTCTGCACCAATGCCTCAGTCCCTTGGTATCAACCCAAGAGAGGAGAAAGGGGTGACGGGTCAGTCTTGCTTTTCACTGAGTTTAAACCTGAACTATCTAAGAAAAATCCTGATCTTGAAAGTAAACAAATTTACCCAAATGTGGTTAGATTACTTTCTGCACCGTGCTGAATAGAGCTTGAAATAGAAACCTGTTCATCCCCACGTCCCATATTCCCCGGAACATCGCCAGCAGAATGGTCCTGTGAGTTAATCTTCATTCAAGTAAACAGTTTCGGTACCGAAAAAACACGTCTTTACAAAAAGGGCTAAAAGAACCAGTGCAATCATTTAACGACTAGGATAGCACCAAGATGAAAAAGAAAATAGAAACCACTGAGAGTCAGAGGTTCTGAGATCTGTAGCCTTACTTTGAAATGCTTCAAAAATAAGACGGATGAATGGGTAAGCGGATGGATAAACTGGTGGATATATGATAAAGCAAAGATAGTAAAAATATTATTTATAGATTCTAAGTGGTATACGTTTATTCATGGTAGAGTTCATTCAACTTTTCTGCATACTTGAAAATAGTCATTATAACGTGTCAACAAAACAGTGAGAATTAAGGCACAGTCTGTGCCGGTACCTCGACGAGCGTTTGGATCAGGTTTGTTATGGAGTAGTTGAACTGTTAGAGATAGGTTTAACTCTTTAAATACACATATATTTACGTGGAATTTATACATATATGAATGTGAAGGTGAACAAGTACAGGCCAAACACACACTCTGCCCCCCCCCCAAGAAGAACCCCAGCTGCTGCCCCGAGCCCTTTAGGACCCTTACTAGGATTTGCTGGCTTTATCCCCGCTTGCCCTTGCTTCTCCTGTTTTGCAACTCCTCCTGGAATTTTCTAATAATCGTACAGTAGTGTGTTGTGGTTCGTCATCTCAGCCTGACACTTTTTTTTTTGGGGGGGGGGAAGGGATGTAAATAAAAATACTTCTCACTTTGAGGCCTCACTGTTGAGGCCTTTGAAACATAAATTAGAATTCCTTGTCCTAATTTGCCGTTGACAAGTCTTAGAGGCACAGGGAAAACAAAATTCTTGAACCAGCAAACTTGCTTCCACAAGTACAAAGGAATTTCAATTGTAGCCTCAGGAAAAAATGGATGAAACTGTCATTCACATAAAAGAATTTAAGGGGGGAAAAGAACTGATGCTTCATCAAATGGGAGAATTCAAATGTTTCAGCGTGTCACTGACCCCGGTACCAAATCTTACATTCTTTCAGTCCCTAAAGATAAAGAAGTTGGTCAGATGCTTCCATTAAGATCTTCTGGAAAATGCTCACATCTCACATATAATTACGTGGAGCATTACTCTACGTAGAAACACCAAGTCTTAAGAACTTCTGGTGTGCAACCATTTTGAATATTTGTAACTTTTTTTAAATTGAGATATTAGCATGCCAAAAAAATGAATTTATCTTAACTATTCAGTTTGATGAGTTTTGACAGTGTAGCTGCTATTCGAAACTACATGTGATATTCTTAACTCAAAACTTTAACGTATTTTCAAGTGTCTCACTGCTGGTTAGCAGTGGTGTGAAGTCAATAGTGAGTATTGCTCTAAGTAGTCATTTTGAACAGTTCATGACCGTACTGGAAGTAGTGTATGATAATGAACTTTCTTAAAACTCAATTTGATACATTTCCTGGGAGGAAGACATCTAACTAGTTGACTATAAATGCTGGGTTTTTATAGGCTTTAAAAATCTTAATGACCAAACCTGGGAGTCTTGACTGATGTAATTAATTTCACAGAAATTAAATTTTATTATGGCTGGGGAAAAAAATGAAATCCGAAGAAAATAGTAAGTTTGTGTTTGTCTTCACAGCTACCATGTCCAAGGGTATTGAGCTCCCTAGAAATAAGCCTACTTGCTCTCGTGGCCACTCGTAGCCATTGGCAGTGGGACCCCACCCTCCCAGCACTGCCTCGCCCCTACAGCTCTACCCTAGGTCTGTTACAGGGCCAGGCACACTGCTGGTCAGATAGTCCAAATAAAAGCACAGCCATTGGCTTTGGCAAGTAATCATCTTTAGCAATGTACTAATAATTGTAATAGTCCTTAATATCTGTTTTCTCACGTCTAAAACAGGTAACTATGATAGTACCTACCGCCCAGGAGTTGACTGAGATAATGCATACAAAGTGCTTGGGACGATGCTCAGTGAAAGTGCCTCATAGCGGTCCTGACTATGGAGTGGTACCCAGGCCAGCTGAAGCGAACCAGCTCTGTTTTGAGGATGATCCTCAATGACTTCGCCTGGTCATTTAGCCAGGGCAGTGGTTTCCTTTGTTTTATCAGAAAGCAAGGGTCCTGGACAAGTACCTGGAGAGATTTTTCTCTGTGGGGCATCTTGAATTATTCTGACTTTCTCGCTTACTTTCAGAGGTGGCTAATTCCCAGAGAGATAACCCAGATGCAGATTATAAACTTGCATGATGGACCTGCTCAAGCGGGGAGAACCCGTGGCTTCCTGGCAGTGAACTTGGTTGCACCAACCAAGGGAAGAAAGGCCCTCGAGCAGGATCGGAGCCCAGTGGCTTCCCTCGATGCGATCACTCCCTGCACCAGTGCTGGCCCTCTGCACAGGTGGAGGTTCGTGTTTGAGGGCCATTGAACACCACCCATTTCCCTAATGCATCATAATTAAACACCTGTGCTAAATAACGTCTCACTGATCCTCTGTGGAAATTTGCTGGGTGCTCAACAGTCCTTGACGTTTTCTATCTCTTACTTGGGAGGGTGGTCTCAAGGTTAAGCTTTGGTTCTTCTAAAAAAAATGGGGGTGGGGGAGAATAGCCTCCTTCCATGCCATGGGAGACTCTTATTGAAGTGTGGACTTTAGGGCCCTTAAAGGACACTTAGGTCAGAAAACATTTTGTGAATTTGGGAGCCATTCCTGCTTCCTCAAAAGCAGCAGTAATTAAAATGCATTGTCCAACAGTAAGGTGACATGAGAGCTCTGTAGTTTGTTTTAAAGATGTCACTGATACAGCGAAGAGAAAGTCTGAAAGCGCAGTGCCTTTTTAATGAAGTCGGCTGTGCTAATATGAGGAATAGGCATAAACCCGGTGAACCAGAGTTGCCGCGTGTCGTTAGGCTCAGCAAAAAATATCCCTTTTAGGTTATCTTGTTCATAGTTGCAATACACATCTATACCCCACTGAATATTTTTTTTTTCACCTTGAACAGCAGGTAGCAAACAGTTTTGGCCATAGGCTAACATTGTGGCTTGCGTGAAGTCTGTCTTCAACTTGTGTTACTTCCCTTTCTTGGTTGCTACGTTGAATTTTGAGTGTGGTGTCTCTTTGCCCTTTAAAGTCATTCCCTCTATCAAGACCAGAGACAGTAAGACCTAATGGGCACAGCTGAGTCTTCATCATCATTTTTGTCTGTCTTACCTGTATTGTTCATGCAAACTGAGGAAGGTACTTTTTTTAACCCCCATGTTAAGGATGAGGAATTATGCAGAGTGGTTAAGACATGCTTGTCTTGTCCCGTAGCACATGTTAACAGTTGGGAATTCAACCTGTAATCTGTGGGACTCTAAAGTCTGTGAACCTTTCACTCACGAAGAGGATCTGAATCCACGATTTGTGCTTGGTGATTATTTCAATAATTAATTTTTAGACAATGTATTTTCTCAACTAGGAATTTTAATTTTAACTTTTAATTTCTAATACTGGACATCTAGGGAAATCTTAGACACTGTCAAGAAGATAGGGAGAAATTGGAAATCCCTTCAGATATATGATTCATGAAGGCATTTCTTCCAATTTCCTTGATTTTCTCACTTTAAGTGATTAATGGGGGAGAGATCTGCACCCTCAATTCTCTTCCTCTTTGGCTTTTTCCCTTCATCTTCCTAGAAAAATCTACAGCCCTGCATTGACTCCTGGTCTGTAGAATGCACAAGAATCCCTGAAGAAAATGTCATCAGTGTGGGTTCGGTGACCCAGTGGTATAATCTTCCATGTCCAGAATCAAAGGAGTCCTCAGTTCTTCTCAGTGATTCCTCCCCGTGTCCCAGTGCTTCCATTCCCAGCAGTAGCTACTCCACATTTTTATCATGTTCCTCAGGCTCTAACTGCCTCCCAGATGATGACCTCACCTTCAGTTCATAGAAAAAAAAAAAATCAAAGTTCTCAGGTGAGAATTTCATATATTCTTTGGGAATCGGATGGACCTTAAAACCACATCTATTGATGTTTTTCTTTTCTCCTGCGTCTGTGCTTTTACTCAAAAATGATCATTTTGCCCCTGCTGTGACTCCTCTTGACTTCTCTACCTCGCTTCATCATTTCTTCCTGTTCTCTTCTGCAACTTTTATTTTTCCATTTCCACTGATTCCTTCCTTTTACTTGTCTTATAAACATGCTCTAGTTTATTCTGTCTCAAAAAAATACTAATTTTCAGAAATCAGATTTCTCTTGATCTTGTATCTCTACCTGTTCTGTCTCCTTTTTTTTTCTTTTCTTTCAGGTTTGTTAGTTTAAGAAGGACTGACTTGTTACCCACCCAGCCCCATCAACAATTAGACAATGTTCAGTCCTGACTTCACTGGGCTTATCTGTGAACTGTAAATACTTTTTTTCTCATGACATTTTTCTTCTTTCCTCTTGATTCTTAAGAGTTTTTACAGTCTACCTCATAGACTTCTCTCCCTCCACTCCAGCCTTAAATATGAGATGAATGCTTCTCTCATTTGCCTTCTCCCACTTACACTCTGTCCTCAGGTGACCTTACCTAAGCCAGTGACCTCAACTACCTACTCTCTGATGATGTGAAATTCGATATTTCTATCTCAGATCTTTATCCGGAGTTCTAGAACAACAGAGCCAATTGCTTGTTGATGTTCTCACTTGGATGTACCGTGGGATCCTCACACTCATCATGCATTCACTCATCATCTCCCCTTACACACCTTCTCCTGTATCCTTTCCTGACACCCAGGACATCACCTTTCATCCAGATTCCCAAGCCAGAAATTGAGGAGTCTTTCTGTGTACTTCCAACACCCTGCCTCCTTGCCACGTGCAGTTTGTATCAGTTCTTCTCCCTAAATATTTCTGAAATTTGTCTTTCATTTTCATCTTATTGCCAAGGTTTCAGTTCAGACTTTCATCATTGTTACCTGGACCACTTCAACGGCCTCCTGGTTGTTTTTATTATTACTACTGGAAATGGAGAAATCAGTTAAAATCTTTTGCCAGTAGTTTAGTCCCCAAATAAAGGCTGCCTTAACTAAGATAATGGCTTTGGGGATAGGAGCTGAGAGAAGCTCTGGCCAGGTGACCAGTTTGAAGAAAACATTGAAGGTATAAAACAGTGGAAAACTAGAAAGATTGCATTACTCCCCAAAATGAAATAACTGGGGATAAATCTCACAAAATATGTACAAGATTTATATGAGGAAAACTACACAACTCTGATGAAAGATATCCAAGAAGACAGTATGGTATTGGTGAAAGAACTAAATAAATGGAGAGAAAGTCCAAACTTACGGATGGGAAGAGGCAGTATTATCAAGATGGCAGGTTTCTCCCCTTGATCTATAGAGTCACTGCCGTCCCCATCAAAGTCCCAGGAAGTTACTTTGTGGATGTTGACAAACAGATCTAAAGTTTATAGAGAGAGGCAAAAGACGAAGGATCGCCGACACAATCTTGAAGGAGAGGAACAAATTTGGAGGATTGGACATCCACACACAGAAGACGAATCTAGACAGAGACCTTACACCCTTCCAAAAATTCATGCATATTGCACAGAGCATTTGCTAAGTGAAAGCAGCCCATCTGAACAGGCTCCATCATCATACGATGTGACCGCAACTGTATGATGTTCTGGAAATGGCAAAACTATGGCTATGATAGAACGATCGCTGGTTTTCAGGCTGGCAGGGAGGGGTGGGGGAGGAGATGAGTAGGTGAAAGGGAATTTTTAGGATGGTGAATATACTCTGTGTGATATTATAATGATGGCTGTATGTCATTATACCTTTGTCCAAACCCATAGAATGTACAGACACTAAGAGTAAACCCTGAGCTATGCACTTTGGGTGGTTGTGGTATGTCAGCGTAGATTCCTCAGTTGTAACAAATGCACCACCCTGGTTGTTGTGAATGGGGGAGACTATGTATGTACAGGGGCGGGGAGTAGAGGGGGAATCAATATACTTTCCACTCAATTGTGCTAAAAAACAAAGTAGTAGTAATAATAATAATAATAATAATAATAGTAATAATAATAATAATAATAATAATAATAATAATAATAATAATAACAACAACAACAACAACAACAACAATAATAATAAAGAAACTAAAGCGAGCTGACCAGGGAAATGCAGGAGATCTTTCAGGCAGCCCAAGACCCACTAAAAACACTGTGACCATCTAGTGGCCCCACTCTGCACACGTGTGCACACTTGCTGTCTCCAGCAGCCCCTGTATAGGTGACAAGAAAGTGGACGTGAAGCTTTGTGATGGGTTAAGACTTCTGTGGATGTTGGGATGGAGCAAGTATATTTCAGTTTAGCAAATTACAGTCCATGAACCATACCTGGCCGGTTGCCTATTTTTGCAAATAGTGTTTTATTGGAACATAGCCACACTCGTTCATTGACACGTTGTCTGTGGCTTCTTAAGCTCTTCAAGGACAGAGTTCGGTATTTATAGGAGGGACCCAATGGTATGCAAAGCCTAAAATACTTACTGTCAGTCCTTTTCAGAAAAAACTCACCAACCTCCGCGTTGGACAGTCAAATATGCAGATAATACCTAGTGCCTTGCTTTGCCATTTATCTTGAATGTTCTGAGATAGTTTTGATTTCTTTTCTTCATAAATGATTTAAGAGTCCTAGGAATTCTAGCTTCAGTACTCAGACTTCATTTGTGCCTTCTTGACAAAAAAATTTGTTTTTCAAAAACATGGTGCCTATTTCTATAGCGTACTCCATTCATTTTAGAAAGTCCGTGAAAATCGAATTGCCTCTTACATTTGTGTTGTAATAAGATTTTATCTTATTTGTGACTTCAGATCCAAATTCAAATCTTTTGAATAAAATCCATTAATAACAGAGCCCATTCTGTACAGTTTAATCAACAGCGCTAACTTCTTTAATGCTACTTTCATGGAACTGACTGACTTGGGACTCCTCACTGAATAGCAGTGTAAGCTAACTTACCCTATCTGTAAAATGGGACCAATAACTTCTCATCTGCAGGGAGATGAAGCCCCTTGGCCTTCAGAATCTGTGCTCGTGACTGCTAACCCATGCTCCATGTTTCATTGGAGGCAATGCTTCTTAATTGCCTAAATTATTATTAAGTGTCTATTTGTTCCCCCAAGAGGCACATATTTTGTAAAACGGGAGACCTAATCATCTGCTTTTGCATCTTGGTCTGTGGATCCCATGAACCTGTGGCAGGACGCCCAGGCAGCTCTGTAAGGGCTCGTCTGTCTTCACACAATACTTTCTGGTATGTTGTGAAGACAAATGAGGTATGTGGTCCTTGGAAAGAGGAAGCAAAAGGAAGGTTTTCTCCTCCTAAAAGGAGGCCACCCTACAGTAAATACGCTGCTTTGTGCATTCCTGGGAAATGCGACTTTTCTTCTGGAGTCATGAGGAGGCAACCACATTGACCGTGAATTAAACAGGCAAGGTTCTCACAAATACTCAGCTCTCTCTCCCAGGGCACCCTGGCATTTGCAAGTCATCACCTACAGGTGGTGGTTTAAGTTCTAGGTCATATGGACCCTTGTGTGCAAATGAGTTTGTGTTAACATCTCCCTTTGTTCTGAACAGTGCTAATGGAAATCTAATTTTGAGAAATCAAAATAAAAATATAAGTGAGATGCATTCAAATTCTTGACCATTTCCATTTCATTGGTTTTGGAGGAAGCTTAGCCACACTGCCCACAGGCTGAAGACGAATTCAGAAAGGACAGGAAACTGCTTATGTAGAAGATTTTGTAAGAGTTAAAATTCCTAGTTTTATTTCCTAAGGTAAGGGTTGGTTAGGATTAAAATTGCAAAGCTTCCTATTTTAGTGAGTACTAACAAATGAAAGACCCACGCAGGGCTTTGAGACTCCCCGGGAGTGCTGGGGGATTCTGCGGGGCTCACGAAGGAAGCAATTTTAGAAGTTCAGCTTCTCCTTCTGTATTTTTACTGATGAAACTTTTTAATCTGAGCCTGTTCTCCCATCCACGCCTTCCTCTAGCCAACTGTCAACAGCGCCAAACCAGGTCAACAGAACTTCTGCTCTTTCTGTGAATGGCCCAAAACACCTGGGTTAGGAATTTTATGAATCTCTCCTTAAGTTCATTTTGTGTTAGATCTGGAAATACCTATTCCATTAAGCCAGTTGGTGGGTGATACTACTCCATGCATTCAAAATGTCCTCCGTGACCTTGCTAGCATGGCTCCAGACGAGAGAGGCTTGTGTAAGCCACCTCATTATTCAGTGTGCCTTCCTTCCTGGTGCAGGGTACAGTGTGAGCACCTTTCTGCCATCCACAAAGGCAGGTGCTCACCTCCAGCTCTGCTTTACTTGCTTTCTGCTCTCACCTCTGGTCCCTTAAATGACAGATTAAGAGCCAACCAACCAGTAAATTCCTTGTCCATTTCTGACCAGGCAGATTACTTAACCTGACCTATGAAATGGAAATCAGAATAATAGTTCCGACTTCATAGACTTTGGTAATGAACAGATATTTTTAAAGGGCTTAGAAGAGTACCTGGCACGTAGCGCCATAGTGTATACCCCCTGTTAGTCCTAGACAATAAAATCAAAGTGTCCCCAAAATGTGCAAAGCAGCTGTGGTACAGATGTTAGTTATTATTAAGCTAAATATCAAATTAGCTTGTGTTTGTGACCTCACTATAGGCTTCTTTTTTTTTTTAATTCTTGTTAACTTATTTCCTCTTTGGCCTCCAATCTTCCTTAGAACCCTTTCCCAATTGGATTTTCAAGGGTCTGTGTCAGGTGTATTTTTATCCTGTGTTCTCCTTATTCATAGGTCACTCATTGTGCCTGTTGTCACCACATTCTCTAGCTATGCCTCAGTGTTGGTTGTAGTCTTCTTGGGATTATAAAGCGATGGTAGTGTTGTTCTTACTGACTTTCCAGAATGATACGTCTATAAGCTTACTATGTGTGTGATGAGTTAAACAGAACCAGGGCATTACTCCAAGCGGTACAGTATTTGTAGAATTTGTTATTTGTATTTTTACATGTATATTTTTTCTTAAATGAGGACATAACCAGTCAAACTGGCTGTTACATGAAAATCTGGAAGAGCCAACTCAATTTCTCTTCTAACTTTTTATACCCACCCTTCCCAGACATACCTACAGACATATCTTCAGCCTTTTCTTGGCACTGGCCAGGTGTCTGACTCCTTGAACAACCACAAATTATATCTCAAGCTCCACATTCCTAGATCAGAAAAATACACAGGAGGTGGCCACAGAGACCCTGATTTGCCATTTTGAGTATCGCTGAGTTTAGCGATTGAAAGTGATTCCTGAGGCATAACTCTGACTGTAGGTCAAAGGGTGTGACTTTCTCCAGTTCTAACAATGGTTCTTTCATCTGCAGACCATCATATCCTTACCTCCACGCTGAAAATCCTAGGAGGGTAGTTGATCTCCTGATCTCAAGATGTCCAGAATCATTATGTCAGTGGCTTGTGAACTAACTCTTTTAGCTCATAAGGGGATATTTGCTTCCATGTCTGGGAGAGAACCAGCTGAGCAGGGAGCAGGGAGTCCAGGTGTCCTCTCTGACATGTATCATGATTCCTTCAAGTAGAATGCATCGCTTGAAAGGAAGGAACTTTGGATGCTAAGCAATGACTGTTTGCATAGTTGGAAATGTACTTTCCTTTATTGTAACGTAAATACTGAAGATATTCAGAAAAAGGTAGGTGGCAAATAGGCAGGCGTCATCAATGCATTGAGAATGGCTACATTCATACAGTGCTGTGCACTTGACAAACCAGATTCACACATTATCTCAGCTGATCTTCACTACCGCCACGGATGAAGCACTGAGGGCTGTTGTTCCTGGCATGTTTTATCCAGGTTCAAGGAGCTGTCAGTGTTCAAGTCATTTCTCTGTCTATCTTTTGACTCCTGGTTCAGTAGTTTTATGTTTCCCAGAGCTCCAGGAATAGCTCTATTACCAACTCCCTTTCTCACAACTCGAGCTTCGGGGAGGAATAAATTCCTGCAGTCATAAGGTCTGGACTGGACATCGCCATGCTCCATGGGTAAAAGGGAACTTTTCTCTCGGATATCATGTAAAGAATAATTAGATAATACTAACTTGTCAAATGTGTAAAATTTTCTTCTGGAAAAAAAATGACAAATCAAAAGAAAAAGGGTATTCTATTCAGGGATATTAGAGAGTAAGAAAGAGAGCGGAGGAAGAAGGTGGCTTCAAAGAGAAGGGAGGAGAAGCGTGCTCTTCCGGGACTGCTGGGCAGCACCAGTCCCGCGCCAGCACCTAGAGGGAGCAGACGTGTGACCACCCCCTAGTGCCACCCGCCCACCGTGGCCCACGCTGCCTGGCACAAGACTTCTTTACAAAAATGAATTCCGCCACATACTATCCCAAACTCGACCTTAAAATTATTCTTCAGAGAAAGGAAGTTGTCCTGAGACAACAGATTTAGTTTGGTAAAATATAACTTCAGCAGTCTACTTGGGTTTTTCTGAGCCCTCCTTCAAGAATTTCCTACATATTTCAAAAAGTGAATTTCATGCATTTGAATGACTTTAGTCCACACCCTTCCTTCCCAAACACGTTTCTATTTATGTGTGTTAAAAATAAGCCAAAATTTGGTGGGAGGGGAGCTGGTATTCAATACCAAATCACTTTACTGAAGAGCATTTTTAGTGAATGGTGGTTAGTAACTTTCTTACAGAGAACTTTACAAAAGACAAGTTTCCAGTTTAAAATGATATAGGGAAGTATACATACTTTGGCATATGCAAACAGGAATTTTTTGTAAAATTCCAAACATGGGAAGAATACAAAGCCTTGTGTCTCCTAATGGGGTTGGTGAAATTATGCTCTGTCTAACTTTTCTCCTCAACCAAGTGAATCTTTCCCTAATTTTTCTTACTGAAGCACTTGGGTACTCACATGTACTATATTTTGCCTGATACTAACATAGTTACAACAGCTTTCTTTTGGGTATTTGTTACACAGTTTACCTTCCAAACTCTCTTTATATATACGTTTTAGATTTATCTATATGCAAATTTAGCCTCATTTTCTGTCTTTAGAGCATTTAGCCTACTTTATTTAGTGTATTGACTAATACATCTTAATACATTTGGGTTTATGGTTTAGTTTGTCTTATCTCTTCTGTCTATTCTATATTTTTCTTTCCTCCCTTTCTTTGATGTTAATTCCATCTTTTCCTCCTACTGGCTCATAGGCTATACTTATTGTACTGCTCATTCTGGAAATTTTATGACATGCATTTTTAACTTGTCAAAGTCAAAAGTTAATCATTGCCTTCACCTTCTATCCTAACAGCACCAAGTCCTTGGAACATTTGACTTTATTATTTACGCTTCTTCTTAGATTAGTATTGTTCTGAAGTTTACTTCTGTGTCGGTTGGCATTTTAAACTCCAAGACATGACTATTGTTTCATTTAGTAAATATTTATTTAGAATTACCCTCCTACATTCCTCCATCTTTGCTATTTGTTTATTATCACATCCCATTCTTTTTAAAAATCACTGTTTCCTGCCATTTTCTTCTGTTGTTTTCTTCTGTCCATTAGAATTTCCTTTACAATGGGTTGTAGTTGCGTAAACTCGGTCATTTTGGAGGGAGCAGAGGCATATGAAAATATCTTTGTCTCTCTCATTCTTAAAAAGTATTTTTGGTAGATATAGGATTCAGAGTTGATAGTTATTCCTTTAAGCACACTAAGAATGTCATTTCACTGACTTCGGTGACCATTTGTCATTTTGAAGACAGTTGTCAGCCTATCACCCCTTTTAAAGCAATCTGTTTAATTTTTTGGTTGTTGTCAAGTGATTTTAATAATTAGCCTTCATCTTTTTGTGTGTCTTGTAGTTTTATGACATGTGTAGATGTGGATTTATTTTATTTACCCTGCTGCAGATACCCTGTGCTTCCTGAATCTACAGCTTGGTCTCTGTTGTTGTAACTGGGGAACTGCTCCGTGGTCTCCCCAGATGCTGCCTCTGCCACATGCTGCCTCTCCTCTCCTTCCGAGATGACCGTTGAGTGCATGTCAGACCTTTTCATTCCCTGCATTCTCCATGTCTCCTAACTTCTTTTTCATTTTTCTTCTCTCCCACATTCTGGATAATTACTTTTGACCCATCCTCCAGTTACCTAGTTCTCTTTTCAGTTATATCTAATCTGTGGTTAAACTCATCTTTGAGTTTTAAATTTTAGTTATTTTTTGTTTCTCAATTTCATTCTTTTTCACATCTATATATTTTTTTAAATAGCTGTTGGTTCCCATAAGATATTTTAAGCTTTTCTTTCATCTCTTTAAACATAGTCAACCAAGTTTTTCATAAGTTTTGTCTGTATCCCAGTATCTCATTTCAGTAATTACAATATTTAACTTTTTGATGGGCCTGGTTCTGTTTTTTTCTCACTACTGCTATTTCTTAATTACTCTGTCTTATTGGTATGCTTTGTTATTTTTATTATGTGTGTCTCATTTTTCTTATAATATTATTCATGAGAATTCTTTCAGCACTAAAGTTAAGAGTTATATTCCTCCAAGCAATGGAGAAAACTCCATTATCTTCTGTCAAGTGCCTAATAAACTAATTTAATGTCATGGAGTTTTCCTTTTTTTAATAATGAGAGGAGGTATGTGAGATTTTGTGTTGCAACTTCTACTAAAGGCAAGCTTGTGACTACTCATAGACATGACTGCCCTCTCCCAAAGAGGGCTAAGACAAGTTTACCAAGGGGTGGGAAGTGAAGATAGCTTTGCTTCTGGTTCATCCAGCGGGGATGGCCTTGGGAAATCACAGGTCTGTGAGTAGGAGAATCTCTTATTAGCCTCCCCACCTTGGGCAGGTCCTGGCTTTTGAGTATCCTGTGTTCCCAGACAAACTAGGAAGCCAGAGTCTGTTAAATTCAGCAAATGCCCCAAGGCAAAGTGACTTCATTTAACTCTTTGAGTTAGAGATTTTACTTAGATTTTGGCCTGCTAATACTCTATAACATGTCCATCTGTTGATGCTTTAAGATGACTTAAAATTACATTATTCCTTTTTTACCATCATATTTAATAATTTCTTTGGGGGAAGGGGCCAAGGGATAGTCTTAATAACTTAACACATGATATTCTAGAAACGTCTATCTTCTGATTGGTATTTTGTATGCATGTTTTATTCATATATAACCTGTCTTCTAAAATGCACATAAGATCATTTTTCTTAGTTTTGTCTGTATGCAGAAAGAGCATTTGACAAAATTCAACATCCTTCCATGATAAAGCTTCTCAACAAACTAGGTATGGAGAGAATGTACCTCAATATAACAAAGGTCGTAGATGCCAAGTCCACAGCTAACATCATACTCAACAGTGAAAAGCTGAAAGCATTTCCTCTAAGATCAAGAACAAGACGAGGATGCCCACTATCACCACTTTTATTTAACAGAGTACTGGAAGTCCAGCCAGAGAAATTAGGCAAGAATAAGAATTAAAAGTCATCCAAATCAGAAAGGAAGAATTAAAACTATTTCTGTTTGCAGACACCGTGCTATTATATAGAGAAAACCCTAAAGACTCCACCAAAAAACTGTTAGAGCTAATAAACTCAGTAGAGTTGCAAGATACAAAATCAATTTACAAAAATTAGTTGCATTTCTAAATACTAACAATGAACTTTTAGAAAAAAATAAGAAAACAATCCCATTTAAATTACTACATCTAAATAATAAAGTACTTAGCAATAGGTTTATGTACATCTTACCCATCTTATTAGCAGGCTTACATTCATTTTTAAACAGATTCAAAAAATTTCCACCAATTTTTAAGCAAATTTTTTACTTGAACTTTCTTATTTTAAAATCCTAAGGCTTAATTACCTGTAATCGGTGTTGTTTTTCTACCATAACTAGTCTTGGTACCAGCAAATAAGAAAAGCATCAAAGAGAGGGGTTGTAACAGGTCCTTTCAGGGTTTGCCTTCTCTCAAAATCATGGATAGAAATTTGGTATCAAAGCAAATAAACAAATTAATGGAAAAGTACTGGAGAACCTGGCTAAATAATCTGTCTCGTGTCAGCCATGGGATAGCAGATTAGAGAAACTCAGGGGTCCTTGGCAGAGGATGTGTGAAGACTTCTTCCTAAACCCACTTCCCTCCCCCTTTCTCTGGGCAGTGTGCTCCCCATGGGGGCTCATGGATTCTGTTTAAAAAAAAAAAAACTATGGTATCTTTGTGTGGGTTTTACGGCTGCAAGATGACATTTAGAAATTTTTGAGCCAAATAATAATGGAGGGATTTGGAGGCAGCATTTGAAGGGGCGAGCACCTCCCTCCCTGTGGCTCTAGTAGTAAGAACACAGACTCTCAGATCAGAAAGCCGAGGTTCGGCTTTGGAGAGTGATCCATCCGCTCAGTGACTCGGTTTCCTCATTTGTAAAACAGGAATAATAAGAGTCACTATCTCAGAGTTGCTGTGAATATTAAATGAGTTTATACACGGAATGTACTTTGAGCTAAACCTGACACTTAGCGCGTGTTTGATGAATGTTTGAAGGGAATGGAGCTCTTCAATGCACTGTGGAGACTGAGCGAGCACTCAGGTACTTCTGGGAGAGGTGGCACCCTGACTATGTTCTCATGAGCAGACCAGTTTTAGGGAGCGAGGTGCAACAGGGATGGAGGACATTGGACACCTAAGGGATGGGAATGAGAAGGGAGTTCTGGACAAAGGTACAGAGGTGCTGTTCTTAGCCTAATTCACATTTAGCCCAGGGCTATTGCTTTTTTTTTTTTTTTCCCCACTGCTCTTTCTCTCAGTTACGTGGGCCTAATTCTCTTTCCTAGAAGCCAGTGAGTATACAGACTGATTTTTCTTTTAACCAAGGAATATATTAAGTAACGTTGAACATGAATTGTTATTGTGCCACAAGGGGGAAGAGACTGATTCAATTTGATTCCTAAGTGTATTCCTACATTGAATAATAATGACATTATCATTTAATTATTTAGACATTAGCTTCATTCACATGTGTAGTTTGGGACCATTTAGATAAAAAACCTAGAAAGAACAATATTCTGTTTTTATTGTAGAACCCCACTGTTAAATATCTCACAGGCTAATGTTTAATCGCATTCTCTGTCTTGCACAGTGCTTGGCAATAATTAACCTGCAATAACTACTTCCATACGTGAGTTGGGGACACATTTGCTTTTGTTGTTTCAATTTCCTTTCTCAGGAAGTTAAATGGTTAAAACTTGCGAATCTAAATTGTCCGTGAATTAAGAGGAAAAGAGCCCATGAAATATGGAGATTGGGAGGTTGGCATGTATTTGCTAATACCCAAGCCTTTATTAAACATTTAAAGGCGATATTTAAATGAATGTTTTTTCAATAACATGTGACTAGAACATTAGCAAGTTTGAAAGCCTTAGACTCCAGGATGGGGAGTTTTTCTCTTGTTTCTGGTGCTAACGTGAAGAAAATCTAATTATCAAGCCTCTCCTTAATGGTGACTTCAGTGAGCCACGTTGTAGGTCTACAACACAAGGATTATAAATGTGTGTGTGTGTGTGTGTGTGTGTGTGTGTGTGTATCTTGTTTTCCCTCTGTTTCTTCTCCTTTCTTTCCTCTATCATACTTCAAACACACAGCCTGTTCACTTGTCTAGGAGATGATATACTAGTTTTCCAATTAACTGTAACAAAAATCAATAGTAACATGTTTTAGAATTTTAAAAAATTGATGAATCAGCAAATGCATTTATTTCGTGTGGTAGATTGTATTCCTTTTCCAACTTTTTGATTCCTTCCCTCTTATATAATTAAACATCCCTGCTTAGTGCCGTAAAAAGTCTTTTTGTAGACAAGGTTTGCTTCCTTACCTCATGGTCACTTGGCCAGATAATTTGCAGGGCCAGTGGAACATGACAAGTGACAGAACTCCAGACCTAAGCAGAAGTTTTAAGAGGTGTTGCATATTTTTTCCATCTCTTGTGCCTCCTGCCACAAGAAGGCACATCTCAAATAAGAGCTACTTCTTCAACCAGAAAACGTATGAAGCAGAGCCACTGCAGATAAACTTCAGCCTCTGACTCATAACAGAAACCAGAAATAAGTGTTTTTGTTCTAAACCACTGAATGTTGGAGTTGTTCCTTACTTCAGCAAAGCTGACTAATACATATGTTAAAATGACCTCTGGTGTTTGTAATGAACTAGAAACCTATGGAAGCTACATTGTGTAACACTATATACATGGCAGTGCCTCTCGGTGAGCCTTATAATTTTAATATTTAATTACTGGTCTTTGAAAGCAGACCACTAAAAATGAAGTCAGGTTCTCATTAACAGCTGGATAAAAACAAGAGCTCATCGTCCTAGGGTACTTCAAAGCTGAACATTTTAGCAACTTACTATCTAAACCAGAATTATATAGACTATTTACAAAATGCAGATATTTTGTTTTGTACATGATACAATTACATTTTAAGTCATAGCTGCAAAGAGAGATATTTTTCTTGAGGTACTTCTTTTCCTGTTTTCAGCGTACTTTTCGGAATGTTTTGAAAGCATTTACAGAACTATTTTTTAATAAAGATTTAGATTAAAGATAGAAAAGAGTATGTTGTCATGCATGTAAAATGAGGAAAGCATGCAAAACATCTTCCTCTCGTATGCACATAAGAGAGTTTCTGTTGTCAACAGGATTAAGTATTTCTCTTAAGGCATCTGTTTTTGGATGCTTCGGGGATACATTCTCACCTCGATGTGATAGAGTAGCTTCTACTTTTACTAGAGGGAGATATTTTCATACATCAAAGGGATGTGAGATTACTTTTTCACTTTTAATTGTTTCTCCCTTTCTCCCCACTTTTGATTGAAACTGTGTCATTGGGTTACTATTTTTAGATTATTAACTCAGAGAAGGCACACGATGATGTCTTTATAAACACCTGTAGCCCGTAGTAATACAGTAGCTGATTATTGATTCTTGGATAGACCCTCACCAGATTCTGCCCCAAAACGCATTCCTAAAAGACAACATAAATGTTTCTCCTACTTCAGGTCCTATCCTAAGTCCGGCCCCACCACCTCCTCGAAACTCCCTGATCACACCTGCCAGCACAGTCTCTCCCGCTCTGTTGCTTGTCCATATTATACACTGGCGCCCATTAAATTGGAGGTGCTTTGAGGGTGGGGAACACCCCCCCCCCCCACAGTATCTCCATGTTCACAGAATACATGAGTCTGTCAGGGAAGGAGGGTTTGCATTGATGAGTCAACTCCATCCATCCTGGGAAGTTTGGTATGTGGGTGTCAGGGGCTTCTGTTTTACTCTCCTTAACTCTTATCCCCTGGCAGTAAAGTGACTCCCTGAGAGCCGTCCTCATGTCCCTCCACTGCAGTTTCCCACGGCACAGTTGTGGTTCAGCAGGTACTCATGAATGTAATCGAGTTTAATTCAGTGGGGAGGAAATAACAAAGATTTGTCTGAGTTGGGCTTCACTCATGTGGAGTTGAAATACCAATCCTCAGAGTCACGAATCCAGTCCTCATCACTGTTTGGGACAACCTGGATGGCTGCTGGACCCTTTCTTATTTTGCGAACAACACTGAAGCAGTTGAGAAAAGAGAAGGATTTAGGCATTTTTGTCAGTCATTCACGCTGTCAGTGTGTGCTAGCTGGAGCTGACCTGAGAGGTGCCGGCACCCCAGTGATGCTGGGTCTCGTGGTCATTGTCCCCCCACTCCAGAGCACAGACGTTTGCCGACTCCTATGACGGTGCCTGCGGATGCAGGTATTTCGATGGGTGTTTCTAGCGCACACCCGGAAGTCAAGGAAGCTCTTGGGGTCTGGGGAGCATAACGTGGTGTCTTCCACCAGATATAAACATGAGTTTGAATCTCAGTCCCTGTACTTATGCTTATTAGCTGAGCATCTTAGATAAATCACATAAACTCTCTAAATCACAGTTGCCTCATCCATCAGATGGGAAAGCATGACTACTTCACGGGCTTCTGGGAATGTTAGAGGTAAGGTGACGAGGTGCCCACTGCAGTGACTGAGCCAGGGCTGGGCTGTGTGATTATTCACATCTTCGGTCCCTAACACAATGTCTGGTATATAATAAGGGCTAAATCAAATGGAATCCAGTAAATGAACTCTACTGGACTCTTGAGCCAATCTCTGTTGTGATGACAGGAAAAGAACCTCTATGGAGAGGTTCATTAAATATGAGTGTCTATGAATTACAGGAGATGGAAAAGCCTTTGTCCTCCTAGCTGTGTATAGAACTGTGTGGTACAACTTCTGTGTCAATAGTTTATTAAGTATCTATTTGATTAGCACCAAGAATACTTTTTCATGAACCACAGGGGATTTAAAAACAGTAAAGACGGAACTGGTGTTGAACATTGGTGAAGAGCTGGCCCCTCCGTTGTGGAGTTAGAGATGGTGGACCAGCGTCTGAACCAGTAGCACCTTAGAGTTTATGAAGCACTTTACTAGACACTATTTTGTTTTACTATTTTTATACCAATCCAATGAAGTAAGATGAAATTATTGTTCCTATTTTGTGGATGATCATATAATGGGACATTTATGGGGCCAGGAAACCTCACTTCTACTCCAGAGCTCTTTTCGTCTACGGGCTTCCTAAGTCTTCTGCTAACAGAGGCGATCCAGAAAGGAAAATACAGCTTCTTACTGTGATAGCTGAGAGCCTAGTCCCCAAAGAACGGGGGGTTCGGTGTCTTCATGATGTCGGCGGTTCTGGGAGGGTGAGAATCCTCTAAGGTAGGGTCTTCAGCCTTAACACATCAACTTTTAGACGGGACAGCTCTTTGTTGGAGGGGCTGCCCTGTACACTGCAGGACATTTAGCAGCATTCTTGCCTTTACTCATTAGATACCAGTAACACTCCTCAGCTGGGACAACAGAAAATGTCTCCAGACATTGCCAAATATCCACTGGGAGGAGGGAGCGAAATCATTCTGGTTGGAAACCAATATGCCAGAGAAGAGATAAAAAAAATAAACTTCATCAATTTTTTCACTTCTGTCATGGCGAGATCTAAGCAGAAGTTCTGGGACCAAAGCAGTTACTATGTTTTACAGATACAGGTACAGCCTTGCTTCTTAAGAAGAGTGTAGCTGGTGCTGAAAGCTGGAGAATGTGGTGGGCATAGGGAGACACTCGTCCCCCAGGAGAAGATCTGGCTGGTCTCATAGGAAGAGCTCTTCTGCTAGTATCCAAGGCATGAGCCCAAGTAAAAGGGAGAACTACCCAACAAAATGGATCCAGGATGGACTAACCACACATGTTCTCTTTCGTAAATGCCATGTAGCCGCTGTGGGTGGTGCCACTGTCTGTTCCTGACTCCAGAATACCTCGGAGCCCTTCTTGCTGTCAGAACCACTTTGCTTTAATACTCAGAGGGGTGTGCTGCAGGAGGAGACAAGGTTATGAGTCTGGAGAGGTGAGATTTGACCTTTTCAGGCACTAGTCAGTAGTATGTAATCTTAGGCAAGGCTTTTTACCTCCCCGGGTCTAGGTTTCTATATCTGAAAGGGAGATTAATTTCAGTATCTCCAAGCTTTACATTTATATGGTTTTCCTACTCTTATGACCACAACTAAATCACTACTAACACTGCCAGCTAGTATGAATCATAAGATTCTACTGCCGTGCCCATCACCGGAAGTAATATGGTAATATTGGTGGTATCATTCTTGTAAAGTTTTAAAAAAATGTTCTAATGAAGCAGATTAAAGCTACTTACTATATATGCATCCTTGGGCTCAGGAGGACTACGGAGGGAGTGATCACCTTGGATATGAGAAATGAAGTAGCCAGAGCATTGAAACCCATAACTCACCATGGTTAATGAATCTCCCTCTCCCTAGCCCAACACCCCAGGCAAAAGATAGGCATTGGTACTTATTAAATGAGAGCTGGGAGAAAGGGAATTACAGTCAAAACCCTCTTAAGACATTTTCAAAGGAGCAGCCATTAAAACTTCTAAACCAGGAAATCCTCCTTGGAGAGAAACGGAAAGTCACAGGTACGCTGCCATGCAAATGTGGCCATTTCACAAACACTAGTGGATGAGCCGGGTGATAAGAATAAATGTCTGCTGGAGGGAAAAGCAGGAAGAGGGGACCTCTAAGGGGTGGTTAATTTCTTAACAGACTGTGAATTTGTATTAGAGGAAATGCCACATGACCTAAAGATGGAGATTCTTAATGGACCTGTTTCTCTCACTCCAAATTTGGGCTTCTGCGGTCCTTATGGCCACACAGATGTCAGGGACACCTCTTCTGTTTTTCTGGTTTTGGGAGGAAGAACCATCACTTCCTCAGTAAGATGCAGGCTTTGAAATGGAAAAGCTTGGATTTCCCTTTCCTCATCTATCCCTATTTCTGTAGTGGGCACCAGCCCCTCTAGCCCTCACCTCTGCAAAAGTAACAATGAAGACATGCAGACAAGCGACAATTCAATCGTTGATTTACTGAATGTATTGATTTACTGATTAAAGAAGCAGTGATAGGTGGTGCCACAAGAGGAAAGTTTGCTTTTAAAGTAAACATTGTGGTTACATCAAAGCCATCTCTCAAGAGAATTTGGAATTGGTCAGATCCCTTTGGGAACCTTTACTACCCTCTCAATGGAAACACAGATATGGGTGAATACTGGCATTCCCTGCCACATCACCCGCTTCTGGTTGTCAGGTATCCATTTGCTTTCTCCAATCCAAAGTCCCATCAGTCGCTGTGAAGTCCATCTTCACATCCAGGACCTACAGACATCTGATCAGGATACAGGGGTCTAAGGACAATAGAGGCAAATTATCCAAACACCATCTCCAGTTAATATAAAATGGAGGAGGAGGGGCAGGTCAGTTGTGCTCCCCAGGAAGCAGGCTCTTAGAGAGACAGAGATTACCATGCAGGGAGTTCCTCTTGGAGCCCTCATGTGGAAGGGAAAGGAAGAAAGTAGTCTGCAGCCAATCCCTTGGTGAAGCTGGGGCAGGGGGCTGGACCCTTAGACCCCAGGTTGACGAGTTGTTGGATTTGGCTACCTCTGGGAAAAGGCAGGACATTGGACAAAGTACGAGGCAACTCTCGGCTGAGACAGTTGAAATGTGCTATCTGCGGGCTGTGTTCATCACTCCCAACAGCTGGGGGATTTAATCCTTCAGTTCTGTAGTGGGATCCGAGAGGCACATCAGTGTGACTACTACAAACTGTCATTCAGGAAAGGGAGGGACACTGTAGTTATCAGTCTGTAACAGCACTGGGAATCCTAGAAGTTTCTTAACCCTACAGGAGGAGAAGTTGATCAATAAGATCTCTGGGAGGAACTTCCTTCCATTTGTCTCTATGGTCTTGCCCCCTGGGAAGTTTTGCCTTGTTTATTATCTTCCATGTGAGTATCTGAAGTGGGTAAGTGGTGTGAGGTCTTCCCTCCTTGGGGCTGTGCACATTTTAAAGACTTATTTCTGTTCCTGAAAAGTTGAGGGGAGCAAAGGGGTGATTTTAAATCTTTAGAAGTGAGATACTTTTAAATCTAGGTTAGCAGTTTCTTTGACCATATAGTTTCTTAAAAATTTAATAGACTTCTGCTCTGTTTGTTTTTAATCAGTTCCATGATTCCAAAAATCATACCCAAATTTCTCTTCTGTACATCATTCCCAAATATATGTATTTGCTTCTTTGCTCCTATGCATCTTTTTCTCTCAATTTAATTTAATGCTTGTTACCTTGAAGATACGGCTTTAGGTGGGAAGGCCAACACTTTGCCCAAGGCTGGGTCTGAAGTGTCCTCTGTTTGATAAAAGCTTTATCAGTCTTACTTTTCTACTTCTTGAGATCTAGAAAATATCAGGTTTTCTAAAGCTTTAAAATCTTGAATTTTGTTCTGTATTTTGTTTCATTGCTTCTTACCAGCCAGACAAATTTCTCATGAGCGCATGTCTTTCTTGAAATACCTTGTGGAACACAGTCCATAGCAGCCAACACACACTATCACCACGTTTCCTTCCAACCACCTTGCATAGAGTTGGCAGCTCCAGGGGTGTGTGGTCTCCTTCTTACATTATTTCATGTGGCATTTTTAGCACGTAGTTCACCACTGTGTAACATAGATCAACGGTCTGCTATACTTGTGTCTTTGCCTTATATTTTATATATTTGAGATATTTGTTTTTGCAGCATCCCACTTCAAGCTACCAATTTCTATATTTGTCATTAGGATTACCGCTGTCACAGCCCTCAAATCCCAGTGGCTCAACACTATAAAAGCATCTTTCTCATTCACATCACATCCAGCGTATGTCAGGTGGTCCTCCTTCAAGCACTGATTCATATCTTGTGAATCAGCCCCCTTCCATCTTTTGATTCCACTGTGTTCAACATTTGGCATCTAAGATTTTCTAAGAAGAGAAAGAGAACAGAGGATGGAGCATGTGGGATTTGGGAAAAGGATGTTAAACTTGAAAATGTCAGACATCACTTCCACTCACATTCCATTGGCTGTGACTCCATCAAATGCTTCATTTAACATCAAGGAGACTTGAAAATATATTTTAGCATCTATCTAGGATGAAGAGCAGGAAGGGAGTGTTGATGGGCAGCCATCCTTTGCTCCAGATAGGTTGGAGCAAGAATTAAAAGACAAATTGTCATTTAAGGACCTTGTATTGCCCTATTTTGGAAATTGGACAATGACAAATGATTAAGGGATGTGGCTGAAATAAAAGGAAAAATTTAAAGGTGGGTGCTGATACACAAGAGAGGAGAATCCAACAATGCAAAGTGAGAAGCAATATTTAGAGAGGTACTGAAGAGTCTTAGGAGAAAGTGATGTTCTAGAAACCAAAGGAGGAGAAGCTCTCTAGAAATCTAAAGTGTCAAATGCTACAAAGTGATCAAAAATGATGGCCAGTGAAAGGACAAACAATGCCAAAAATTGGGGGAACAGCTAGAATTTTGATACATGCACTTTGGGAACTGTTATCTACTAATGATGAAAAAGAAATGTATTTATGTGTGATACAAAAGACATGTTTGGATGTTAATGGCAATACTATTTGTAATAGTCAAGAACTGGAAATGACTCAAATGCTCATCAGTAGGAGAATGGTTAAATAAATTGTGGTACATTCATGCATTGGAATACCATACTGCAATAAAAGTAAGCATTTTGGATAAATCTCACAAACAATATTGACCTAAAGAAGCCAGACACAAAAAAGTATGTTCTATTTACATGCAATTTAAAACAGGCAAATCCAATCTATGGTATTAGAAATTAGGATAGTGGTTATCCATGGTGGGTAGGTATGGCTAGAAGGGGACATGAGAGGCCTTTCTGGGAATGTTTGAGGTTTGGTTAATGGTCACATGGTGTGCTAGACAGAATAAGATTCCTCCAAAGTATCTGGAATCTGTGAACATGTTACCTTACATGGCAAAAAGGATTCTACATCGAAACTGGTAGAATAGTCTACATTTTACATGCATTTTATATATGTATAAAATATGTGTATTTATATATACACACAGAGCATACATATACTTATACGTGTGTGTGTGTGTGTGATTTGACAGAAAGTTATTTATAACACTATTGAAAGCAGTTTCTGTACATTGGTGGAGGTGGGAGTCAGATGATGGTGGCTTGGAAGGCAAAAGGAAGTTGAGGAAGGAGAAGAATTCTCTCTTTAAAAGCTTATCAGTTATGGATAAAAGAAGTTATGGTTGTAGTTGGGAGGGTGGAGGTGGGGTGCACTGAGATAATATTGAGGGAAGAGTTCTATTTAGGCTGAGAGAGCCTTGAGTAATTTTTTAGGCTGAAATGAAGACACTAGAGAGGTTACAGGGGAGAATGCTCAAATAATAAAGAGATGAAAATAGTCTATATTATTTCCTTTTCTCTTCTCCCAGTAAGCAAAAAGAGAACTGAATATGTATAAACATTCACAGGAGTATCTGTAGATTTTATGCATATGGGGAGGTTAGGGCCCTTTCTGCTGCTCCATTAGGGTACATGGACTAAGCTGTTCTGTTTATATGTGTGTCAGCTAGCTATTGCTGTGGAACAACACACCCCAAACTTAGTAGCTTACATTGAATATAATTTCTTAAGCTCATGAGTTTAGAGGCCAGCTGGGTGGTTCTGTTAGTCTTGGTTAACCTAGTCAAAACTAGGCTTTCTCATTGGTCTGTAGTCAGCTAGTGAGTCAGCTGGTCTAAGACGACCCCAGGATGGATGACTTGTCTCCATTCCATACCGTGGCCACCAGCGAGCTTGCCTTGGCTTCTCTCACGGGGGAGGCAGGGTTTGAAGTGAGCAAGCAGAGATGTGCAAGACGTCTTGAGGTTCAGATTTATACCTGACACCCTGTCACTTCCACCTCATTCTTTGGGTCAAATCACATCACAAGACAAGCCCAAATTCAAGCAGTGGAGAAATAAATTTATCCTCCTAATGAGATACAAAGTCACATTGCAAGAGGCATAGATACAGGGAAAGGAATAATTCAGGCCATCTTTGCAATCAGTATACTAAAATATTCTTTCCAAGTCATGGAGCTTTGGCCAAAGATAGCATTCAAGGACTGTGTTTCCATGTTGATTTAGCTCTGGCTTTGTTGTTACTCTGACTTTGTCTTCACAGGGGCTGCCTTCTAGTCTATAGGAAAGACCCCTTTGGTCACTGGACAGCCAAGATTTGAGATGATTAGTGGTAGAGTATTTGGTTTTCTGAGGTGTCCAGAAACTATTGACCCAATATTGCAGAAAATCAGGCTTTTGAACCTCACTCAGTTTTAGGAGGAGGGAAATCTTGTTCATTAGTAGCAGAGATATGTGGTAAATACAGTATTCAGGTTGAGATTTATCAAAAGATAATTCAAATTATCTCACTTAACAGATTCCGGATCTGGTTAAATTCGCTGAAAATCTGGATCAAATATTAGCTTTTCTATTACAGGGATATCAAATTTCGGATATGCTTCATTATGACTCAATTTCTTGGCATATGCTAAAAAGCACACCAGTGATCTAGTGAGAGTGAATGTGAAACAGATCACAGACCGGGCTTTGGGTCAAAATGTCCCCGCCTCCCCTCCACCTTCTCATTCTATTTTTTTTTCTCTGAATAGGATATACCCCATATTGATATTCAGTACAGATACCGAGCATGCAATTTATTATGTCAAACTGAAAAATGCCTGTGGTAATACAGGTTTTTATAGCCGTGGTTTTCTCCAGCTCAAATGCTTCGAGTATCTACGTGTCGGCAGAAAGTTCGAAGTGGGATAGATACAGAAACCATGAGTGGACAAAAGACACCTTTAGAAACTACGAACCAGCAACCAGAAAGCCTTTTAGCTGTAAGTCAGCAGACTTTTATGTCAAGCTCGGCTGACTAATTATTGCTTATAATTTGCATTAGGATTAATTAACTAATTAGAGAGGAATGTCTGAAGGCAAAGTTATGGCTCTGCTTGTCAAGCTGAGGACTTTAATTATTCTGATATTTTTAATTATAATCAGCTGCTGAATGAGTATTACATCGTCAGCTACTATCGCTGAGATGGGGCTGGGCCAGGGAGCTGGAGGAATGACGGGCGGCCCCTGCTCCTCCGACAGCAAGGGAGAGGAAAGAAACTTCCCAAGAGCAGCGGTCTTTGAAACCGCACTGAGATCTGGGTAAACCGCAGCGATTCACGTTGGCTTGCCACTTAAAGACTGAAGAGGAGACGTCTCCTGAGCAGAATGAGGAAGTCCGCCTGGTGCCCATGTCGGTTGCAGCTGGCAAGGAGCCTTGGGAGGTGGTCCTACTGATGGACCACGGGGCTTAGCCAACTTGACTGTCTCTTAGGCATCGTGGTGTCCGCTTCCTGGACCTCTTTGTAAATTGTTTGATGGAGATTTTTGAGTTTCTTTGACTTTCTTCTTCTTTTCCTCTGAATGGCAACTTGGGAGACTCAGTATGCATATCCTGGGAACTGCTTTGACTTTTCCAAAGAAAGTTACTAAATACATGTACCTAGAACAGAGTCCATATTCAGTAAAAAATTATTGTGTGGATTGTGACATATGGGTATATAATGCACCGGAACTAGCAAATCACAGACAAGCCCAATGACTGATTTCACAAGACATCTGGTAATGTCTGCCAGAATATCAGAACTCAAAATCAAACCCTTTGTCCTGGACATTACAGCTAAACAAAGGTCAGAAACAACGGGAAAAAAATGCCTCCAAATGATTCATCGAAAGATGAAAGATGGTAACTTCTTCTTGGTGGTCAAAGAGCTAAAAACTTCTCCTCCTCAGACAATCACAACAAAGAAACTCTGAACTTAAGTGCTGTAAAAGGCTCCCAATGACTTACAAACTGGCAAAGGCCTGGACATTTAATGTCCAGGCGCAACACAACCATTGTGCTGATTTCTTTTCTTTTTCATAGATGCCCAGGAGTGAATTCAAAGATCCTCAATCACACAGACACTCCGTGAGAATCAGCAGTGTTTTCTCTGAGAATGTGGTTTGGCAACGAGGGCAGACTATTAGCCCATCGTTACAGCAAAAACGCCCTGCATTTAGCAGTTTTCCACCTTTGTACAGAGGCGAGCAAATAAAGGGACACGGCCATTCATAAAATCACAGCCCACTAAGGCCTGGAGGAGATCTGTAGTGGTTAAGAGCACGGATGCCCCTTTTAATTTGTTTTACAAACACTCCCATGGACTTCAGCTTGTGCCAGGTACTATTTGAAGCACTTGCAAATGACCTTATAAGAAGTCCCTGTAGTACTGAGGCCCGGAGGTTAAGGGACTTGCTCAGAGCAACACAGCCAGCATGGGGGGGGGGGGGGGCCTGGGAATTGAGCCCTGGCTAAGGGACTCTGAGATGCTGACTCACCTGGTGTAACTTGAATCCTGACCTCTCTTAATCCTCTGTGTTCTCATCCCTTAGTAGGGAGAGAGGACAGTACTTACATCCTAGAGCTGGTGGGAGGAGTCAATGAGGTAACGCTGGGGGAGCATTTCTCACAGATCCGAACTGTAGCTCATGATTCATGTATGTGCTGTTTAGGTAGACGCTGGGTCCAGTTTCCCGGTTTTGTTCTCTGAGGAACCAATGATCAGAGGCTAAGTGACTTTTCCAGAATCAATATTAGCGGTTCTCAGTCCAAGATCTTTCCAATGACTGCATCGTGCTTCTAGAGTGGCTAACTTGTATCCCAATTTGTTCCGGATTTTCCCAGTTTGGGCACTGACAGCGCTGTGTCTCAGGAGACCTCTCGGACCCCCACAGAAACTCATCACCCTGCTTCTCATCTAATTGTACTCTGCAGTGGGCAGGTAGTCCTGGCTTTCTGACTTCTGACTTCTTGGTGAGACGTTCCCTGCAACTTCTAATCCCTTTGCACCAAACATAGGTGAGAAAGCTCTATAGCTCTGTGTATAGAGCATTTTACCACCTTAGAAAATGGAATTGGCTGATATTATCACCACTTTACCTAGTGTTCTTGTGATCTGTTCATGCGTACACACAATATCATGGGAGGTACAGCACCAAAATGACGCTTTAATGTACACTGCTTTACATTTTCAAAACACTTTCAGACCCGGTATCTCATTTGGCCTTGCTTAGTCTTTGCAATGTTCTATCTCCATTTTGCAAATGAGGAAATGGGGGCTCAGAGAGTTATGACTTGCTTCGAGTCACAAACCTGGGCTTCTTACTCAAACACTAATGCTCTTTTTGCTACCCTGTTTTAGTCCCTGGAAGGATTTTATAATAAGGGGTAATTCTTCTCGCTCAAGCTAGAGACAGGGCGAGAATATGGGACTTACCTCAGTGTAAAATTTAAGGAGTCACCAAAAAAAACTCAGCAATCAAGATAAATAATATTTTAATTTAATATTTGAGAAATAAAAATGTATGCAAAAAGCAATGATGAACAAAATATCAACTTAAAAAAAAAGCCGAATTGGACATTCATATGGAAAAAAAAGGATCTAGACACAGACCTTCTAGCCATTACAAAACTTAACTCAAAATGGACCACAGACTGAAATGCAAAACACAAAACTATAAAACCTAGAAAATAAATTAGGAGAAAATCTAGGTGATCTTAGATATATGATGCCCTTTAAAATAAAATACCAAAGACACTATCTATGAAGGAAATAACTGATAAATTAGAATTCAATAAGATTAAAAACTTCAACTCTGCAAAAGACAATATCAAAAGACTTAGAAGACAGACCACAGACCAGGAGAAAATACCTGCTGAAGACATATCTGATGAAGGGCTGTTACTCAAAATATGCAAAGAACTCTTCAAACTCAACAGTAAGAAAACAAACAACCTGACTTAAAAAGTGGACTGAAGACTTTAACAAATATTTCACTAAAGATATACAGATGGCAAATAAGCATATGGACAGATGACTCATATCATGTGGCATCAGAGAAATGCAAAATTAAGAGAGTAATGAGATACCACTGAACACCTATTAGAAGGGTCAAAATCCAGAACGCTGACAACATCAAATGCTGGTGAGGATGTGGAGCACCAGGAACTCTTATTCATTGCTGGTGGGAGTGCAAAATGGTGCAGCCCCTGGGAAAACACGTTGGCCGTTTCTTACAAAACGAAACATACCCTTACCATAAGATCCTGCAATGACGGTATTCATGCAAAGAAGTTGCGTACTCATGCCCACACACAAATTTACACATGAATATGTTTTTAGCAGCTTTATTCATCATGGTCAAAACTTGGAAGCAACCAAGATGAGTGATTGGATAAATAAACTGTCATCCATCCAGACAATGTAATATGGTTCATTGCCTGAAAGAACTGAGCTATCAAGCCATGAATAGACATGGAGGAGCCTTAAATGCGTATTAGCAAGTAAAAGAAGCCAACCTGAAAAGGCTACATACTGTATGATTCCAACTATATGACATTCTGGAAAAGGCAAAACTATGGTGACAATAAAAAGATCAGCGGTTGCTGGAGGTGGGGAGAGAGAAATAGAGCACAAAGGATTTTTAGAGCTGTGAAAATACTCTGTATGATGGTGTAATGATTGATACATGTCATTTTACGTTTGCCCAAACCCATAGAATGTACAACACCAAGAATGGACCCTAAGGTAAACTCTGGACTTTGGGTGATAATGATGTGTTGATATAGGTTTATCCTTGGTTAAAAAAAAATGTACAGTTCTGGTGAGTGATGCTGATAATGGGCGTGTCTGTGCATGTGTGGGAGCAGGGATATTTGGGAAATTTCTGTGCTTCTCTCTCAATTTTGTTATAAAACTTAAATTGCTCTGGACAAAAAAAAGGACAGGATTGTCTTAAAAAAAAGGACAGGAATTAACCCTGTATTTTTACCACCTTGCCTCAGTCTCCTCACCCTAGTCCTGGTCTTGCGCACAAGTTCTTTTGCTGTGATGAAGAATCAAGTCCCTGAGCGGACTGGAATTAACTCTGTTTCTCCAGGTTTCCACAAACCTGCCCTCATTCGTTATCATTTTTATTTTCTGACTTATTATTTCCTTCTTGGAGCATTTTCTTCTGTCGCCAGTACTTTTCATAAGACTGATGTGATAAGAATGCATCTGATTTCTGAGTCACATATGGATAATTCCCCAGAACTTGGACCTCCTGCGAAACGTGTTGCCTGCCTGACTTAGGCCCCAGACACAGCTCCCCCCTGCAGAGGGAGGCCTGTGTGAATGGTCCGTGGTGCAGGGGTGGCGGCTGAGTCTTCCAGAAGCTGGACCGTGTCGCTGTAACTGCAAAGACAGCACTGAACAGGGCGGGGAGTGGGGGACCGGGAGGGTCATCATGAAGGTGGTGGCAGCCACTCCTCCGGCTGCAGGTTCCTTCAGATGTTTATGATTTGGGGCCTGCCTTACAAAGAACCCTTCTGCTCCGAAAGGAAGCCACGTACTCACCAGCAGGGGCTGGCCGACTGCTCCTGATTAGAGACCATCTGTGGCCAGTATTTGAAGTCAACTGCTCTGGAAAAGAGTGCGCACATTTATGCTCTGGTATGCCGTTCGCATCTCACTGGCTCCTCGGCAAAATATGTTGAAAAAATTCTCAAGCTGGCTGTTTTTTTTTTTTTTTTTTCTCTCCCCTTCCTCACCAGTCAGCATTCTTTTGCTTGAAAGGGCTTTCATCCCAGGCGGCCTGTTCCCATCACTTCCCCCACCCCGAGGAATCAAAGCCACGTCTGCAGGCTCAGGCATCAAAATGAACAAAACAATGAGATTGTCAGTGTTCACTGACTAACGCGGGTTTATTGCCCATGATGCAGATACGGGAGACAGGTGTGGAGTCCCAATCAGTTTTTCTCTAATAACAGCAGGCAGATTAGCACTGTTTTTTGATTATATCATGAATGAAAGTAGAGCAGAAACAAAAATAGGGCAGAAAAACTTAGAGCTATTTTCGCCCGAGAGGAAAAACAGGTCTTTCATTCCCAGAGCACCAAATAAGGGACAACGCCAATGGGGTTTTTTTTTAGAGGGTGAAAACAGAGAACTATATACAGGGCAAACACACACACACACACACACACACACACACACACACACGCACGCAAATAACCCTGACACAAAGGCCATTGAACAAAGACAGCAATTCCCCATGAGATGGATACTGGGTAACGTAGAAGGGAAGATCTCATAGCCCCTTTGGATTCTTAACTGGACTTGCAAAAGGAGTGCTTATCAACCCAGGAGCCCCTCTATTATCAGACATGGCTGTGAAAGGAACTATTCTGCAGAAGTAAATCTTTCAGGGAACGGGCATTTCTAAGGTCCCCAAACAATGCCTCGATCCTTTGGACATTAAGTGGGTTGACCAGCTCGTGAGGCTCTACCAGCTACAACCAGTTATCACCATCCTGTGTTCTCACCCGGTGGCGCCTCCAGGGTCTATTTACGCGTCCAGGGTTACTTGCCTCTATGCTAAGTGGCCCCAGACTCTGCTTTTCCATCCAAGGCCTGTGTTCATTTCAGTAGTTTTTATATTCCCTTTGTTGACAGTGGTCACTGTTGTCAACAGTTCAACGCCGTCAGGTTGTATCTGTCTCCACAGGTCCCCCTAGCTGTCCCAAAGAGCTCTTCTGGTTTCTTCTCTTCATCGACTGCCGGCTGGTACATCAGAGAACAAAGCCTTTGAGACTTCTTCTAAAATGAGGCTTCAGGAAAGGTCTTTTCTGTAGATCCCGTGCATAAGCTTTAGGTCGTGAGTTTAAGCTCACAAGACTTCCTCACTGTGTTCTGGATAACCGAGACTGCCAGGTAGCTGAGTTCCAAGGAAGCAGGACGTTCGGTTGCGAAGTTACTTTTATGTGTGTCATTTCTCCAACATCATTGTCAAGAGTGGAAAATTATACAGAGCTGGACTTTAATGAGCATGTGTCAAGTGTACTTTCTAAGCCTCATTTATAGCCCAGTGGATTTTATCTCCATGGGCGATTCCCTAGGGAAGAGGGGCTGATGGAAATAAACTTACTCAGGGTGTGTACCTGTGGCAGTATCAGGACGGTGAATCTCTTGTTCTTTCGGAGGTTGTATCCCTCCTGTTCCTGGTGCTGAAACAGTCTTTCATGAAACAATGACGACAGTAGTTGATTCTAAAAACGTCTTTCCTGTGATGATAAACTCCATTGCTGTCCCATGTCAGCATCTCAACTGAAATGAAACATAACTATTATTAGTTTGTAAAAATCTGTTAAAGGCGTTGAACTAGAGCAAAAATCCAGTCCGAACATTCTATATGTTTTATATATGTTTTTTAAAAACTAAATTGAACTGCATTCAACCTCAGCAATATACTATAGATTGGATATATGAATAGGCTTTAGAAGGATTAGTTAAGTTCCTTTAGGCACAGTCCCTTATGCATACTTAAAACCAGCGAATTTCCAAGGGGAGAGAGTTTACTTATTTCAGTTGATGTCATGAAAGTCTTCTGCACTTTCCAGGCTTTTCCTTGAGTTCCTCACAAAGTCAGAAAACAGGCCAAAACGATCAGCTGTCTGACCCTGGAGGACAATTCTTAAAGTCATCTAAATGTTCTTCCTTCACGTTCCAGCGGCCCCCATCCCTCTCCCCACCCCAGCTGCTGGCTTTGAAGAAGGTGAAGAAAAAGATAAAAGAAGGGAGGGAAAGGGCAAAGAAGGAAAGAAGGAAGATTTTATTTTAACCATTTGGGTGTCTGCAAGGACCCTTGTTTCAAACTCTAACCCAGGCCTCATTCACACTTCCAAAATGCCCTACATGTGGCTCTGCTAGACGGGGCTCAGTGACAGTTGACACATGCCCCATGGGAAGCTCTTGGTGGGACAGCCATGCTCTAAGGTGGGGCAGAAGTCCCCACCCAGGACGGGTCCTTTCTCCCCGGGTCTCTGTCTGGCGCCCGCAGGGCAGGGCCCGCACCCCTCTCAGAGGATGCAGGAAGGACGCACTCCATCTCCTGTCCCGGCCCCTTTTTTGGCTGCGGCTGGCTTCGAGTCGCTCACCTGAACCAGCGATGCCTGGGACATCGGACACTCAGGAGCCGTGCCTGGGACATTGGCCCTCTCCACTGTCTTTTAGGGCTGAGGGCTCAGAAAGCACGCCTTTGGAGGACCGGCTGTGTCATCGGGAGGGACCATCGGACGGGGCTGATTTTCCTCCACGACCTTTTCAGCCCTTCATTTGGAGAAGCTACCTAGTCACGTTGTGCATTCATTTCCTCATTCAGTGTGTGTTTATTCAGTGCTGAATGTGTGCTGTGTGCTGTGTGAGATTCTAGGGGTGCAAATAGAAACTTCTGCCCTTGAAGAACGCGCCATCTGGCAGCACCCAGAGAGAGACGGACAGCCGGCAATGCTGCAGTAGACTGGGATCACCCAGATGCCCAGCTTGTGCTCCAGGCATGTGCAGGGATGTGCACGTGTGTGCGTGCACGTGGTGAGAACTGCTGGTGATGAGGATTGGTAAACAGGGAAGACGTCACCAGGAAGGCAACCTTGGAAATTGGGAATACGGGATTTGATGCTGTACTGAGAAAATGCTTAGGATAGAGGGGCCCACACGGATGGAGACAGAGAAGTGTAGGCACATTTGTAGCTGCATAGGTGGTGTGGTTGGTTTGCTTGACTTCGTGGGAGATGCTGCTGGAAAGGGGACGTTTAAGGCCCCGTCTAGTTCTACAGTTCTCAGGCCCACTGAGGAGAGATGGTGGATTCAGGACACGCATTTCTATTTTAGTGCCCGCTCTCCACCTGCAGCCGGAGGAAGCAGGAGGGAACCCATGGGATGTGGGTTCTGGATGTCAAGTTCAGCCACTGAGCTGGCCCTTTCTATGCGGTCTCAGGTAGTCATCACAACCAACCAGAGAATGACGACAAGTGTGGGAACTGGGTCGCCCGAAGCCACGCACTCAGCACGACTGTCTTAGAATTCCACCTGGATGTGTGTGGATTTAAAGGATCTTTCTCTGTCGTTGCTTCTGATGACTGCTTTCACAGAAGGTGAATGACCCTCTTAAGATGGATATAAAAATTGGACTAACTTTATGGACTTGGTGAAAAGTGTGGGCGTTCTCCCACAGAAAATGAAATGTCATTCAACCCACGGGGTCAAGGAGACGGCGCTCTGGAGGGACAACCTGGGACTGCCGCCGGCTGCCTGGTGGTGCCCATCATGCAGGAGAGAAGGGAGCAGCAGACAGCCGGTTGCAAGCCTGGAGAAGCATTCCAGAATCAGGGGATTTGCATAGTAAAATTGAAAGCATATTTGCATTCAGGAATCAAACGCATGCATTACCACTGTCCTGGAAATAGGCTGACTCAGACCATACGACTAAATAAAAGAATAATGTTTACTCAGAACTGATGTACTTGTTTAAAAAGTTAATGTTTTAAGCTTTCTGCCTTCTAGCAAAACATCGCTAATCTAATTAGAGTTTTCCAACCCCACTTGGCCTGCGAGCGGGCCTGCAGTGCATTGACGGCTCACCAGACAGGATGGACCCCGGGCCCTTTCTCCTCACCCTCTCAGCTTAAAAAGTTCAGCTGTACTCTCCTTCCTAGCGCCAAATGTTCTCTTCTCGTTTCTAAGCCAGCCACCAGGCACATTCCGGCACTTTGAGCTTCCTAAAATCCCAGAAAGCAAGTTTATGTGGGTGATAGGTCTTCCCTTCCAGACATTCTTAGAAGACTGTGTGGGGAACAGCACATATCTAATTGCAAAGGCAAGGAGATTTTAGCAGTGGAATGGATTTTATAACATAAAGGCCGCTTCTGGCGGGGAGGAATCTCTAAGACTCCCCCACCTTAGACTTCAGCAACTGAGTTCATTGAAACTTTTTTTTCCCCATTCTCAAGTTGGAACCAGCTCATTTTTACTGGCCAGGGGACTGGAGGGTGGTGGGCTGGAGAAGTTATGGATGACAAAGTTTAAGTTTAGGTGGAATTAATTAGACCTAATCCCATTCTAAACCTAGTTTGCTTTTAATCATTCAAGATCCGGGAAGGAGTGAGCCCAAAGGGTGTTATAAAAAAAATCATGAGATAAAAATATAAATGCAAGTCTGTGAAGTTTTTCTGTGATTTATATAGAACAGGAATTAGTCTGGCTGCAGTCGGGTCCAGGGGAGCTGGTTGAGAACGTGGGTGTAGCCCTGCATTCTCCTTCCCCAATTCCCACAGCGGCGGGCTTCAGAGATGGGGACGGGATGGAGGAGAAGTGGGAGGAGGTCGTGTCATGAACACTGTACCACAGGGCTCCCACGGTCTTGCAGCCCTTCTCTGTCTCCCTCCCACTTCACAGTCACACAGCCCGGCAGGGAGTTAGTGCAGGAACTGGTGTTCCCAGTTCACAAGGGAGTCGCGTGCAACATGGTGGTTACGTGGTGTACACAGCAGCGCTGGGGTATTTCACACCACAGGTGGGAGCAGACACTTGGCAAGTGCAGTTTTCCAAGTTCTGAATTGTGAGGCTACTCAGTGTCAGGATTCTGTGAAGATCCCCCTGTCGCTCGGATAAGCTTCTAGAAGTGAGATGGAGGGAGGCAAGATCAGGACCATCTTTTCCTGATCTGAACCCCTCGCCCACCTTGGAAAGGCTGAAGTGTGTGTTGGTATCTCCAGGACAAGGTACCATGGGAGCCCCTGAGGCACTTTTCCATCTTGGGGTTCAGAACCTGGTGCATGGCCCTTTGACCCTCTGCTAGGGCTCAGTGGCCTTATCCCTTGTCCACACCCAAGGAGGCCCTTGACTCCTGCATTTACAAGCATGTAGGGTATCATCGAGTCCGACGATCTTATTTGCTTCCAAATATACTCAGGACCTGAAGCTGACACCAGGTTCTGGGGGGTGAGGTTTAAGAACCTTGGTGAGGAAGGATTATTCAACAGTGAAACTAGCTGCTAAAAAACAAAACAAAACAAAAACAAACAAGCAAATTAAAAAAAACCCAAACAAGCAAACAAGCATAAACAGAACAAAACAAACAAAAAATTGGGAGTTCTAGATTTGCGGATACTAACTAATACACATAAAACAGATCTACAACAAGTTCATACTGTACAGCACAGGGAACTATATTCAATATCTTGTAGTAACTTATGGTGAAAAGAGTATGAAAATGAATATACGTATGTTCATGTATGACTGAAGTATTGTGCTGTGCACCAGAAATTGACACAGCACTGCAAACTGACTATACTTCAATAAAAATATTTTAGAATGTGTTTATTGTTCACAATAAATATGGCAGAGGGAAACCAGCCTATTTTCTCAAGCTTTTACTCACACATATTAATGTTGAGTGAAAGTTTTCGGACATGCTCTGATTTAGTTCATGTCTTCACGGTTCGCTGGAGTCAAATTCTGTTGTGTTTTCCATTGAGGAAAAAGCTGTGATCCTGTTTCTTACCTGAGTTCTTAATTACACTCCGCCCCAGCACAGTGGTTAACACTGCCATTATCTCGTGGACCACATGCCACGTTGCACAATACTTGCATTGTAACTCAGAATTCCGCCATCACCCAGTTGCAGTATAGGCGAGATTATATCAAAAGTAATGTTTACAGTGTACTAACAGCCTCATAAAGATAAACATCAGAAATTCATTTGAAAACCTAAATCATTGTGTCAGTTCTTAAGTTTCCATAAACAGCTTCCTTATGTATGTGTCTCTGCTTTGGTGCACATATATTTGCCAAGACTTGCAGCAAACCCTGTCTCTGACCCATTCCTAGAAGAGGGTGAGTGTGGCCCCGGGGACGCAGAGGAACAGTTGGATCCAGGGGCCACTCCCCTTACTGCCCTTTGGTTCTGCAGCCGGACACAGAGAGAAAGGAGACTTTCAACGTAGGAGCTACGCGGATCGACCAGACATACTTGCTGATGATGTGTTGGAAGATCCTTGCCCTGTTCCTGCTTCTCCAGGAGCAGATTTTATGAGACAACGTCCCACTCACTATTTGGGCTCACATTTCTGAACGAAGAGGAAAAGAATGTTGATGCAGGCCACTCAAAATGCCCAGGTTTCCCTGGGGAGGGCTGAGGGTGCTGGCATTGGAGTCAGAGAGACTTCACCTTCAGCCCCAATTCCATCACTTGCTACCTGTACAACCTAGGATGAGGTGCTTAACCTCTCTGGGCTTCTGTTGCCCGATATTTCCACTGAGAATAACTACCTAATAGAGATTAGTGAGGATTCAATAAATGCACATAAAACACCCATCCCAGTGCTCAATACCAAGCAAATGATCAATCAAGGTTAATTAGTATTATTATATTTGCCACCCTGGAGGACCACCTACAGGGTTGTTACAGAAAATAAATATAATAATGGCAGCAGAAGCTCTCAGCACAGCCTTCCGTCCATGCCCTTAGATTTTCTGGTATGACAAGAAAAAAAAATCTGTATTCATACTCAATTCATGGATTTTAATTAGTGAGTAAAATAAACTCTCTTTCTAGGTTCCATCAGGTTGCAGGTGTGAGAGCCTCTTTCAAACGCCCATCCCATTTCTATTTGCCATTCCTTTGTTCTGACACAGGCTGGGGAGGCGGGCCCATTTCCAAAGCTGAAATGTCTGGTTTTGGTCAAGAGTCAAAACTTTGTCTGTGGTTTATCTTCTGATCTCTCAGGTTATCTCAGGAGACTAGAGACCACCCTGAGACTTCAATTCTGGCATCCAAAGTAAACTTGCATCCTCTGTAGATGAGCACCCAGCACCAGGAATACACGCTTACTGATGCATAAATATATGAACAGGCAGGAAGCCAGGCCTCTTAGCTGGTGGTGAGTCAGTCTAAGCCCCCAAAGCCAACAGGACCGAGAGGTGCTTCTCATGCAGAGCCCGGAGGCCCTTAGGTGGAACTTTGCTGGGATTTTAGATCTAAGCTCTCCTTAGCAGGCAATAATAGCACCTGAAATTTCCATAGCATTACGTTCTTTTCAAAGAGCTTTCTCATAAAATATGTTATCACACCCATCCTGTGATGGAGGCAATGCAAAGTCTCTCATCCTCACTTTACCTTTAGAAGCAAATGTAGGCTCAGAGACGTCGAGGGGTTCCAGGCACACACTGAATTAGTGACAGCCTGGACCATGAAATGGTGTCCCTGTGGCACTGGAGGAAGAGCAGTGCTGTAAGGAAGGAGCCCTGAGGACAGTTCCCCTGGAAAGGCGAACAGTCAAAGAGGGGTTTGACTCTCGTTTCTGGGATGGGGTCTCCTTGTAAATGAATTGTCCCTGTGGTCCCCTGGTTCCTACAAGCTGTGCTGATGTCTACAGATTCCCAGCCCTTCTTGCTCAGTTAGCTTGTGGTTCCCGTTTCTGTTGGGAAATCCTCCTATGCCTTACGCCTACCAGCTGCTACCTTTGTGAAAGGGTTCTCACACTTCTGTGCACCAGACTTACTTGTGATGCTCATTAAAAATGAGCTGTGGATCAAATCTTGACACCCTGATTTAAGAGACTCTGAGTGGGAGTATATGTGCGTGTGTGTGTGGGGGGGGGGTTGGGGGGAGAGATTCAGTAGTTGCTGGAGGTGGCTTGCAAGAATTTATTGGGTGCATCTTTTCCTATCTGTACATTCCGTGGCATCATATCTTGAAATTGACTATGGTAGGAGTTTGGGGTCCATGGAAATCAGCAAGTGCTGTAGATCAGCCCCTCTCTCCACACCCCAAGAGCTGGTTGTTGAACATTTACTAGCACATGTCTGAGTGGCTTCCACTGAGTTCCAATCACATACTCAGTTAGTCCTCAGATAATTCAAAATTGTGCCTGTAAGTCATAGGTGGGATCCTTGGACAGAAAGATCATAACTGACCACCTCCATTGCTTCATCCTGTTTTCCTCCTGAGATAGAAAAAAAAAAATTTACACTGTTCCTTTCCAGGAAGGCTTAATTATAAAATTTTATATTTCTAGCATATGTCATAGCTCTTTCAAGAATATGAATCTTTTAGTACCTACTATGTTTCCAGCCCTATTCTAGTGAATAAAATAAAGCCCTGACTCTTTTGGGACATGCACAAAATTCAGAAGCCTATAATTCCTTGGAAATTTCATGGAGTTGAAGGAGATTCTGTGTAGCTGGAGCAAAGCGAGGGAATGGGAAAATGACACAAGATGAGCTTGGTCTTGTATGTAGAGGCAGGTAAAGAGTTTGCATTTAACTTGAAGTTGAGTAGGAAGCCCTATTAAGCCTGAAGCAGAGGAGACATGTTCAGATTTATGTTTCAAAAGGTTCACCCTGTTTGAGGTTTGAGAAATTATTATAGAGGGCAAAAGGGAAATCTGGGTGATGAAACTCATTTTTTTCATACATTTTTTCAAAGAAGAGCTTTCTACCACTCCCTTTTGCCCCCCTAAGCACACGTTTCTTCCTTACAACTACAGGAATCCAAATCTTCCAGCCAAACACAGGCGGAGACTTACATCATTGGTGAATAGGCAAAAATCACAGAAGCAACATGTTGTAAGAACTCTTATTTGTATAAATATTTTCTATTTTTTTTAAGATGCCTGGTCTCTTTTGACCATTAGGCCCAAGCTCTAGACTTAAGGTTAAAAGACATTCAACCAGCACCATCCAACAGAACTTTCTGCAGTGATAAATGTATTTCGCATTTGTGGTCTCCAGTATGGTAACTATTCTCCACATATGGCCATTGAGCACTTGAAATTTATACAGCTAGTATGACTGAGGAGTTGGCTTTTTAATTTTATTTAATTTTCATTAATTTAAATTTGAATTTAACAGCCTCCGGTGGCTGGTGGCTACCACATTGGACAGTGCAACATTAGAACCTCTATGTCACTGGCCATGCAGGTAACATCTCTGAGCCCTATATTTGGACAATAATATTCCCGGTCAGGAGAGGATTAAATGATGCATATAAAAGCATAAAGCGTGGTGTCTAGCAGCTCACAGGGACACAGTGGGAGTCGGATTCAGCGGTGCAATGGCACAGGATTGAACTGGCTCATCAGGGGCAATTTCTCACATCCCTTTGCAACTCCAGGTTCACGGACATCACACTTAGTCACGGTGGAACTATCTACACCGTGGAAATCAGCAACCATGACACATCGGGGCGCCCACCCCACCCTCATCCCAAGAGCCAGTTGCTAACAATGTACCAACACACCATTGGTAGATGCACTTAATGGCCATTTCTACTACCAGAACTTTAATGCTTTCACTGATCCTTTTCCTTTTCATTGTCTCTGCAACATTGTTTTAGCATTCTAATCCTTTCCTTACCTGGCTTTCACAGGCCTTCTGCGCGTCTGTGTTTCTACTGCTGCATTTCAGAGAAGCTTCTGCCCGAGGAAGACTGTGCATTTTTGTTTTTTCTCTTTTCCTTTTTCCTTTACTACAGCCTGTAAACTTTCGGTCATTCCAGTGTGCCTACTGTGAAGCGAGCCACTAACTGGCTGTACAATTAAGCACAATGACATGTTCAGAGAAAAACCTAGGCACTCAGTGTGTCCTTCTCTTCCACACCCTTATCTTGAGCAGATGCTCTGTCTTCAGTCCTAAGCTTTCACACTTGCCAGCAAACCCTTTTGTAAAACGTTGCAAATGACATCTCTGCTCTGCTCCTGTCTTCCCGTTTCCAGTCATTTTTAACAGGTGTTTCACCTGCAAACTAGATGAAGAAGATTTACATATTCACATTATCAGTGACTTTCTTATCTCAGCAATATGATTTTAAGGTAACTATTGTAAAATTTGAATTCCCTGTACCCTATCTCAGCTTGAGACTTAGTAAAACATCTGCAGATAGTTCGTCAGTTAAAACGCTGAAGTTAAAGTTGCTACTGAATGAAGACCTTCTGCCTTCAGAACTGCTGAGAGCCTGTTTTGACTTGTGAGCGCTGATCTCTACCCACAGGTTAACCCTGATTAAATTTCCAGGTGTGATCCCATCTGGGTGAACACTAAGAAACGTTACCCCATTGATTTTCAAAGCACTTTCAATTTTTAAAGCAACAAAATCCTGTCATCAGAAATAATTTACACAGAAGTCCAGTATATAAAAGGCAAAACCTGAGTTTTTCTGGTTTAGGTGTGGGCAACAAATCTATACAGAAGGAGAGACTTCACACAGAATCCTTTGAAAAACGTTGATGAACGTGACTTAACTTTTTCCAAAGGCAGTTCTATTCTTTATCAATATTAAACATCCATTCTGCTGGTGGTGAGTGGTCTTTCTGAAATATACTATATTTTCTCTTTTGAAAAACTGTAAATCTTACTTGTCCTAGGTTATATTTTATACTGCTTTATGCATACATATTTCTAACTAAAAAGGGATTATAGTTTTTAAAAAGCTACAAATCTTGGTTTCTGTGGCCAGTAAACAATCAAGAGAGCAGGCAGACTTTAGGGCTGTCTTTTCTAACTGCTACACAGGCAAACAAACAAAAGAACCAAAAAGAGAGAGAAAGAAAGAAAACTGGCAACTTAAAATGGATACCTGTTGAATCACACATCCCTGACAGCTAATATTATGGGAACTAATTTCATGCCATCTCCTACAGTTACATGCCAATATAACAACCTTTAAAGCAAAAGAACAAACGTAAGTTATTTGTTCTTCATAAAACTCAAGATTTTAAAATGTGTGAAATCTTTTAAGACAATTTACAGCATTTATTCAATTTCATATCTTTCTTATGAAGTCATATAAGGCCTAAATAAGAAAGGTCTAGAAAGACCTTTAAAAAGTCCTGTGCTCTTAGCCACAAACTTGCCCTGGCAGATTTATTAGTCAACACTATTACTCAAAACAATCTAACTTGAATAGTTTCACGGTCAAAGTTAATTTGGAGATATTCAGGAGGAAAGAAGATTGGGCTTTTAATAAATTATTTATTCATATGCTGTAGGATATGCTGAGCTGTTTCTGGAGAGTAATGCATTTTGCCAGATAGCATGTCTGTGACCCACCATGTGGAAACAGGAATATTGTCTAGGAAGGGAGAGTTTTGTTTGGGCTTTGTGCTTGGTTTCTGCAGTAAGTCAACTGCATGTGTGTTTTCTGTAGTTACTCACATTTAATTTGTTTCTTGGTGCACAGCAGAAGCTCTGATAATAGGGACAATGCTAAGGAGTATTACAGGAAGGACCTGTCGTCCTTGTCTTCTTCCAGGAAGAATTCCTAATCTGAAGTCCCAGGACTCCAGCAGCTGGTAGGTGGGATTTAAGAGATTTATCAGCTCACTAAATTTGTTAAAAAAAAAAAAAAGTGTTTGTAAATATGCATATGTGTGATTTTCTAAGAAGTCCTAACTTTCACAATCTTCTTAAAAGGATTCATGTTAAAAAAAAAAAAAAGAGGGAAACCCTATCAAAAGATTATGTTCTTCATTGTGTTATCTTGAATCCTGCCTTCCCCTGCCTTCCAGCTCACCTCCTTCTTGCCTAAGACTAAGCCAAGCTGAACGGTGTTTCAGTTTGGAACCCAAAGCTTTGTAGGGGTCTTGAGAAATTGACTTGTGAAATCTCCAAGGACATCTCTTTGGAAAGTTGTTGACGGTGTTGTTTATCAGGTTATTAAGAATCTTCGCTAAGAAAACTCATTTGAATCTTTCTCAAAGACTTAACTTCTCCCAAGAAACTGGCTTTTGTTTCCCGATAAAAAGTCTAGAATCAACCCTGAGTGTCAAAAGTCACGTGAGGGCTCATACTACCTGCGTAGTTGTGTCTGCTCCTGCCCTGCTTGATCCTGACTTTCTGTTCTTATTGACATTTTTCTTTTTATTCATATTTATATGTTCTGTTTTTAAATTCATCACTGGTGTAAGCCTCCTCCAAGGAGAGTTAAGGGGAAAAAGTAAATGAAGACTCAACTTGCAGGTGGGGAAATTCCATTTCAGTATAGTAGCCACCTCGAGGTAACAGCTCATTGAGAGTGAGTTCTCCAGCCCAGGCCTCTCACACACCAGACTTGTCCTTGGGATTGTTTGCTATGCAGATGGCTTCAAACCCTGGCTATCATTTTGTTTATTTGTTTTGTTTTTTTTTTGGTTTTTTTTAGATTCCATGTATGAGCGACCTCATATGGTATTTTTCTTTCTCTTTCTGGCTTACTTCACTTAAAATGACATTCTCCAGGAGCATCCATGTTGCTGCAAATGGCGTTATGTTGTCGGTTTTTATGGCTGAATAGTATTCTATTGTACAAATATACCACATCTTCTTCATCCAGTCATCTGTTGATGGGCATTTAGGCTGTTTCCATGTCTTGGCTATTGTAAATAGTGCTGCTGTGAACATTGGGGTGCAGATGTCTTTTTGAAGTAGGGTTCCTTCTGGATATATGTCCAGGAGCAGAATTCCTGGGTCATATGGTAAGTCTATTCCTAGTCTTTTGAGGAATCTCCATACTGTTTTCCACAGTGGCTGCACCAAGCTGCATTCTCACCAGCAGTGTAGGAGGGTTCCCTTTATTCCACAGCCTCCACACAGAAACAAAACATAAACACAAAACAGAAATAGACTCATAGATGTAGAATACAAACTTGTGGTTGCCAAGGGGGTAGAGAGTGGGAAGGGACAGATTGGGATTTCAAAATGTAGGATAGATAAACAAGGTTATACTGTAGAGCACAGGGAAATATATACAAGATCTTATGGTAGCTCACAGAGAAAAAAATGTGACAATGAATATACATATGTTCATGTATAACTGAAAAATTGTGCTCTACACTGGAATTTGACACAACATTGTAAAATAATTGTAATTCAATAAAAAATGTTAAAAAAAAAAAAAAAACAACAAAACCCTGGCTATCAGAGTCAGCACAACTTGTGGATCAATGGGAGGCTCCCCTCCCCTCTATCCCGTCCCAAGTTGTGAAAACTATATCCTCTTTATCTTTCTAGAAATATTACCCTCTCACTATAGGCAACATGGTGCCTCTGGAAATTGCTTCCTCTTTACAATAGCATTTGAGGAAACTGGGAGTGGCCGCAGAGTGTGAGACAAAAGCAAGGGCAGAAAAGCTGTGTTTGCATGTCTACCTGCTCTTTCTGCCTGTGTCCCCTCCTGCAGAGAGAGCTAGACTGTTATACTGGTGAGAGCATGGACTTTAGCCACATTGATTTATGAAGTCCTGCTTTGCACTTGCTACCTGGGTGACCTAGGGAAAGTTGTTTAACCTATTTGTGCAAAATGAAAACCATTCTCCTTTATCCTATAGGGTTCTTATACAGATCAGGGAGTTCATGTATAGAGAAGACTTAGAATGGGCTTGGTATATAATACAATTTCAGCAAGTATCATATGTTATAATTATCATCTGAACTATGAATAGGTACTGCATAAATGCTCTTACCTTGTGGAAAAAGATGCCTTGGAGAACATAGGAAAGATGGCTGTCTCTCCAACCTTTAAAAAAAAAATTAGACTCAGTCCTCTGCATATTTTCACCAGGACAAAATTCAGTGGGCACAGAAAATGGGTTTTCAAAAAATGCAGATGTCATTTTGCATACAAACCAAGAGCAGGGTCTGAATTTCAAACCATTTCTTTGGTACCTGCCCAAATCGATCTCAGGGGAGAGCAAGTGAAGTGGGATGGAGGGAGTTGGGACGGGGGAGGGGAGAGGTCATCAGAATTGCGTGCACCAGGTTGTTGTTCCAACTTCGGAGGTTAGAGTGAAGCCACCTCGAAGATTTGGCCTTGTATGTTTGTGATCCTAGGAAATTTCCCCAGCATGAAAGCTGTGCTCCAGGGAAGAGAAAGAAATAATGATTTTTGTATCTGTAAATAAGGCCGTTGCTATGTGTGAGTGGCAACGTTCCATAGACATTAGCTCTCTTCACTTTCTTGTGGTCCACCCATGAATTACAAAGCGCAAAAGGGTGTTCCCCTCCCAGTCGAAAATAGCTGTTGGCAGCATTTTCTGACACAGTTCTTCAATGCACCACGGGACCTGTCACCTCAATCATTTTGCGTTTCCTTTCATCCTCCCACAAAAGTGATTTTAAGAAGGGAGGGTAACTGATCAGATGCAGCCAAGGGATATGTGAGCGTGTTAATAACAACCTGTCAAAACCTGGGAGAGCCAGATGCAAACACGTGAGATTAGGGTGAGATGCGCTCTGAAACCGTCATCCCCTGACTTACCTGAAACTCTGCCAGTGTCCTTCTTCTCCACTCATCCTGAGAACGATGCCCCCCCTCTCATCTTCGTCACCAATATTGTGACAGTCAGTAGCAAACCTTTTTTTTTTTTTAAAGCATGTACAAGGCTCACAACTCATAAAAATTCACTCTTGGCCTCTTTGATTCCCCAAAGAATATTCTTTACCAGGAGGAACTTAAGCAAAACATCAAGTGTTTCATAGGGATTTCAAAATAATGAAGTTCAAGTCTTCCGGTAAGCCTTGGCATCAGGAATAAATGGAAGTCTTAAGAGACACGCTTAAAACGGGCCACTTTGGCTCAAGCATTGTTCCAAATGCTTTACTTACATTAGTTCAGACCTCTGTAACAGCGTCATGAATTAGTTACTGTGCTTATCACCGTTTTACAGGTAAAGAAACTGAGGCACAGAGGCGCCAAGGCTCTTGCGTAAGTTTGTACAGCCAATTCAGTAGGATTTAAACGTAGGCGGGTGTCTCCGGGGAGCTCTTCCTGCCAGATGATGTGGCCTCTTGTGACAAATACAAGTCCTGGAAGGTGGAGAGTGCTTCTGAGAGGCAGCGATAAGTAAGAATTCAAGGAGGTCTGTCCCCCTCTCACAGATCAGCTGCGGTAGAAGTCTAAAAGGCTCCGGTTGGAAGGTGCGTTAGAGATCACTTAGGGCCAGAGATCCCTCATGCTGGTGAGACACCCAGGGCTCAAAGTCTGTCTTCCTTTCTCCTTGTTTATCAAACATCTTTCATACCACAAGTGACTAACTAAAGTCAGTTTCATGGAGAAATAATCTCAAAAAAGTCTTCCTTGCTTCCTCCTCTGTGTTCTGTCTCACTCCCAGTGCCTCCTGCATCAGGACCCGGAGCGCTGGGAGGAGGAAAGGGTCAGGATGTGGGGATCTGAGTCTGACTCTGACATTTTCCAGCTGAGGCAGACTAGGCAGCCCTCTTTACCTGGGGACTGGGCATCTCCTCATCTAGACTGTGGTTTTATTTATATGCCTGCCCTTTTTCATGTCACTGGGTTTTTTCAAGAATCAACATTTCTAGATCTCTAGATTTTTGCTACCAGAAGTGGGTTCCTCACACCAGTAGCACTGGGAGCAGCTTAGAAATAAGGGTTCACAGGTCCAACTGCAAATCTGCTGAATCAGAATCTGCGTTTTAACAAGATCCTTGAGGGATCTGTGCACACGTTGAAGTCTGAGGCGCGTCGGGAAGGTGTCCCAGCTCCCAAGCGCAGCACGGACAGGAGGGGTACTGTAGCTTTCCACCTCTTCCCAGCTCGCTCTTCTGCCTCTCTGAAAGGGTCATTCAGACCACCAGTCCCTTACGCTTGGAACCAGTTTTGGAATTCAGAATTTTTTGTATTTTAAAAAGTAATATGCTACATATATTGTATGTTATTTAACACCTTCAGTAGGATTGGGGTAGCACGCTTTAAATAAAACACAGTGACTATCATACTGAATGGGACAGGTAAAGATTAAATAAATCTTTGTAACTATCTTCAATGTGGATGCTGCAAACTTAGAAAGTGACTTCTGGGTTTCAGAGCTTTTGGGGTTTTGGAATGGCCGGTGAGGACCGGGGATACGAACTTCTCAGGGCATGTGCTGACCTCAGTCTGGGAAAGCTCTGGGGTGTGACTCCCACCCCAAGCAAAGTCTGTGCAGACCACAGCTGGACCAAGGGTGGGAAGATGAGGGCCCCGGGAGGATGCCACCCCAGGATTCTCCGGGTGCCATCCGGGGCTTCCTGCCTCTGCAAGATCCTGCCTGCCTTAAACGCACAGCAGGTGCCTGCTCTTCTCCTTTTTCCTGGAGTACTAAGCCTGAGCAGAGTGTGGAGCTGGGCGGGAGGTGGAGGCCGCCCTTCACATCACGCAAAAGATGGCATGATTCCTAAAAAGAAGGGGGCTTCGCTTGTTTGTTGCTTTTTAATCCTCCGGAAATGAAATAAATAATAAAATTAAAATACTTCTTAGTGAAGGTATTAATGAGGGTGCTCTAGCCACAGAAACCAATGTTCTCATGATGAAACTTTCCTAAAAAAAAGGAATGAATCGCACACCCCCAATCCAATCCTTTTCACTCTCCCTTTTACAACTACCTTCAACCTACTCAAATTATGTCTTGAGGGCTCCAGCAGGCAGAGCATTTGGGCCGCTTCTCTAGCACGGATGCCTTTGTTGTAGTCCTGCTGGAAGAAAAAGAAAGGGTGAAAAAAGAATTCCATTAGTGTAACTTCATCACTGATATTCAAAATAAGACCCACCTGAAAGGAAAAGCCCTTTGAAGAGCCTGCAAGGTTTAAGAGATGGGAGAGAACAAAGCCTTGGGTTCGGAAGAGTTAGTGTCTGATCCCAGCTCTTCCCCAAGCTGCTGAGAGGAACTGGAACACTCCCCTCTGTTTGTCTGGGACCTGAGACGTCTGGTGGGTACGTGATCCTGGACCAACAGGGGTAACAAGCCTTTCCCACCAGAAATACCTACTGATTACCCCTCCTGAGCCCTTCCAGAGACAGTGGGACCGAAAGTACAGGAACTCACGTCTGATGACGCACAGAGCTTGCTCTTTTCAGGATGGGAGCCTCACTGGTACCATTTCAGTGGTACATAAAGCTTGGGAGATTATGCCCCCATGCTACACGGTGGGAAACCGAGGCTTGGGAGGTGAAGTAAATTGCCAAAGGTCACGCAGGTAGAACCCAGGTCTGCCTAATTCCAGACACCGTGCTCCCCACCACTACAGTCCCCAGTGCTATTCTGAGGTGCCCGGAGTCCGGGGTAGAGCAGAGGGGCTCTGGGCAGCAAGGTGACGTCAGTGCCGTGCACAGAAGAGGTGTCGGGGAAGGAGGGAGGGGCGGCAGGGCCAGGATGCGTGAGCCCGCAGATGATTTATGGCTCCTTTTCAACCTGCCTCCTTTCTTATAATCACAGGATTATAGTGATGAAATGAAACTCCTGAAGCCAATCTATCCCCTGCCTGCAGGCAGTGGTTCATTTAAACCAGACAATTTTCTCCCTTTGTTTAAAGATCTTAAGAGGAGGAATTTCCAAATCACTCAAAGATACCTATGACAGGCGCTCACAGGTCTCGTAGTGATTAATCTTTCTGTGATAATAAACCCAAATTAATTTCCAAGCATTTATTGAGTTCCTACATCGTGCCCTGTGCTAAGGTAGGTGGTAAAAGTGTGTGTGTGTGTGTGTGTGTGCGTGTGTGTGTTTCAGGTGTCGTAGGGCGGCACAGATAGCTCGCCTTTAGATTTCTTATAATTTTCTTGGAACAAGAAGAATAGTACAATTGCAGTAATTACAACCCAGTTAAAATATATTAAAATATTATACGCTAAGCAGCAGTAATCTGCCTCTGAGTCTGTCAGAAATGAGTCATGTGACTGCCCGCATCACTAGACCTCTCTGATACTCCGCTTCCTTCCGTAGAGTGAGGGCCAGGCCGTCTTGCCATGATGGCTGCCTCGTAGCCTGCAGACTGCAGCTTCTGGGATGGTGGAGGCCGGGAGGGTGATAAGCACTCAGGAGAGGAGGGAGCCTGTGGGGCTGGTTAAGGCTTTGGCGAGGAGGAGGGTCTTCAGCTGCTTCCTGAAGAATGAATGGGTAGCCTTGGCCTCGCGAGAGGGGAGGACAGTTCGGAAAATGGCACAAAACGAGGATGAGCACTCCCTGTTGACCAGCTGGTGAGGGCACTGCTGAGAAGGGAAGAGTGGGGCCAAATTACCTGAGATTGCATTTAGATTTGAGGTACTGGGGTGAGAGGTGGCATCTCATTAAAAACAGTCGCAAAAAAGAAAAGGGAAAAACAGAGAGAAGGGAACTCCATGGCGAGAGCATCAGCAGATCCCCAGGCCCTAGACTAGGTGCTTGAGATCTAGAGCCTCCAGAAGGAGAGATTCGTTTCCTCACCCTACAGAGGATGAAGGAGGCTCAGAGAGGTTGTGTAACTTGCCCCTGGTCACCCTGCAAGTGCAAGTGAATGGACTCAGGGCTATTTAACTCAAAGCCGGAGATATCTGGACGGGTGGGGATGTGAATTACATGTGTCTTGGAGATTTAATGAAAAAGTGTGTAAGAGTCATCTAGTGTTAAGGAAGCCAGAGGAATGCAGAGGGGAGGCAGGCTTAAGGGCGGCTGGATGAGGCAGGGAGCAGGCATTCTAAAGGAATATTCTGGAAGACCTGAAGGGGAAGGAGATGGGTTACGGGGTGATGGTGCCAGAAATGGGCAAATAAAAGATGATTACAATGTTTACAATGTTTGGAATATGAAAAGCTTCGAAATCCTTCAGTCTCCAGATAGCAAGGGGGAAGAGCAGCTGCTCGGGAGACGAGGTGACTCCGGTCCCTGCTCTGTGGAGGCTGACGGCCTCCTCCACGGCGTGTGCAGAAGGAAGCTGACGCTGCAGTGGATGCAGGTGGGGAAGCAGGGCTGAGACAAGGCTCCGGGAATCATTAGCGAAGGGAGATAAGGAAATGTTGGAAAAGGGGAAACTCTGCAATGGAGGGAAGGGAGCAGAGTCTGTCGGGAGGACGGTGGGAAGAGCAAGAGAGGTCTGTGGGGCAGAGTGAGTATTCAAGGAGCTCACAAGAAAACCTGAGAGCAGGATACGGAGAGGCCGAGGGGAAAGAGGCTTGCAGGAAAGTGCGGCAGAGCGCGGAGGGCAGGGGCGTGGAGCTCTAATCCTCAGAAATTCTAATTACAACAGAGAAGTCCAGTAGAGTGAAGACAGAAGCATCTGGACTGTGTATGTGTGTGCATCGTGGCAAAGGGCTTTTCTCTTTTGTTATTTCTTCAGGCAAATAGTATAACCATGATCCTCGGATTTGCTGATGGAGAAGAGCTCTATGGTAAAAGTTGCTGGGATGTTACTTTATGCTTGAAAACAATACACTTTCCTGGGTTCTCAGAGGGCGTTAGCTGCTGAAGTTGTCATGCAGATCTTTGGAGCACCCACAGGCTCACTGATAACCATTTAAGTTCCTTCCGTGATGAGCCAGGCCCTGTGCTAGGCGTGGCCCTGCCAATAGGCAGGTGGAGTCTGGCCTCTCTAGTCGCCCACAAGCCCCGTTATCCTCAGCTCAGCTGGACAGAGGGAGCCGCAGAGGAAGGAGGGCGCCCTTGCGAGAGGAAGGCCAGCCAGCGGCTGGACAAGCTTCAGCCTCCTGCTGTGCCTCCGTGATCAGGAGAGGCTGGGGATAAACTGCATTTCGCTTCCAAACAGTGTGACCCTCGGTTGCATAAACAGGCCTGAGCTGAGTGTCAGCTCTGGCCCTGGGAGCCATTTTTCCCCAAGTCAGATCAGCAGGGAGCTCAGGGATTTGGCTCCTTTCCCCTGCAGAGATCATCTGTTGGGAGCAGGTGGGTGTCACCCCAGCAATCAATACCCCAGGCGAGCTGAGCTGCGGGGCAGGAGGGCAGCACGCGGCCGGGCCCCTCCTGGTTCCTCCTTCTTTTACCTTCCAGTCCAGAGGGCTCGCCTGCCTGCTTTGCAAAGGGAAATCCAGTCTGCTTGAAATTAGTACAGATTTAATGACAAGTGACGTGTGTCTCTTCTTCCACTGATACTCATTTCCCCGACAAGCCGGAGTTCTGGAAAATCACCTTCTCTCATCTCCCTCTCCATGCCTGCCCCCCGTCCCTGCAACACCACTCATCCACACAGAGGCTTTTCTAGTCTACGTGCTTTCATACCGGCCGCCAAATATGGAGGAAGGAGAAAACCTTTAAAAATCGTAATCATCTTCTATTTTTCTTTGTCGGCTGAAAATTCCCTGCACTTTTGTTCGTGTAAAGGCAAAATTATGCTTCTGCAAGTTGAGGTGGTGGCAGTTCCTGAAGACAGTTATATTTTGCAGATAACAGGATTAGCTTGGATGTGGGTAATAAGTTGGTGAATCTCCCCCCGGCCATTTCTCAACACTGTGAGAGCACTAATCCTTTATGCTTTGATGTCTTCTAGCTTTCCATCAGGTGCGCCGTGGACTATTTGTCCTGGGGCAGTCCGCTCTCTTATAAGATCTCATAGTGTCCTCATTAGCTGCGCCTATTTACCCAGCCAGCCTGTTGAACCCAATTTATAGTTTATGTGATTAATTCCCAAAGTACAGTAAACCCTAGCTCTAAGGCTCTCTATTATATGACTGCATCTCCTTTAAGGGCAAACACAAGCTTCAGCTCTTTTGCTATATGACTGCGTCGTATATAATACGCTAATAATTTTACTCTCGACGACACATTAAACATCTCTCTACACTTTCTTTACAGCACAAAAGAATGTTCCATAAAGAAGAGGATGTTCCATATTGGACTGTGAAGTGCTAACTATATGAGAGAGTCATTTGTTTTGGGGTTTTTTTTTCTTTTTTTTGCTTTAAAAAATTTATTTTGCTTGATATTATGGGACTGTGATGGGGTTTGAATAGGGAATTGGCAAACCACGTTACTGTACAACTCTTTACCTACTGAGTTAAAAGTTTCAAAAGGCTTAAGAGGTAATGTGGCTGCACAAACCCATGGGCTCCTTCTCATCTGTAATGTGCAGGCTTGGAAGATAAAAGGTTTAAGTGTGTGTGTGTGCATGTGCATGCGTGCGTGTGGAGGGAGGGAGAGAGGGAGCCGAAGACAGAAGGGAAAATGGGGACCGATGTCACCTTTGCTGCGATTTTTCTCACAGCAGAAAGAATTAGGGAAAAGTCACTTACAATTGCTACAAGGGACAAAAAAATAACCACTCCACAGTGGCTCTCACCTGGGAGTATCCCCAGGGACACTGGACATCGTCTAGAGGTATTTTTGGTTCTGACAACTCAGGGGCATGCTACTGGCGTCTAGTGGGTAGAGACCAGGATACTGCTGAACACTCCACAGACACCTCCTGCAACAAAAATCATTTGGCCCCAGGTTCCTGGTGTGTCGAGATGGAGAAATCCTGACCTTGGATACAGTTTTGGATGGTGGCACTCAATCATTTCTGCTCTTACATCTTAACTGACCTCAAAGTTGAGAGGGCACGAAGAGACGGTTGATAGCTGGCATCTTTCTAACCATCTCGGATTTTGCAGAGGAAACAGATCAGGGGCTGATAATGGCTGAAGCCTCTCCCTTCTTCTTACTGTCCCTCATCTAACGGGATGCACTGCAAGTCTAATGGGTGGGCGGGCAAAGAATAGTGTGAGCTGTGAGTCAATCTCCTTCGCATTGCTAATGGTTGGCAGCTCTGGGAAGACGTTTGATGGGCTGAGACGTGACAATGGATGTCCTTGAAAACACCTATGGATTTCTGTTGTTTGTGTTACCTCTGTTCTATTGCTAGTCTACATCTATTCATGCTCTCTCTCTGCTCTGTTGCCAGAAGAACGGATAAGCGTAGACACTTGCTGGTGTGCTACTTGGCTATTAATAATCCCACAGTTCTTCTCGGGGCAATTTCCTGGTGGTTGTCGTCTTCACTTACAGAGGAATAAACTGAAGTGGTGAAAGAATAAAAGTAGCGCTGGATACTATGGAGAATTACCGTGGTACCATGAGCGGAAGGGCTTGTTACTTTAAAGTAACCACCTTCATTGCTATGTGGACCCCATGCCTTTGTCCTTGATTCCAAAAACACTGCACACATTTTAGAACTGTGCAAGCCACTGGACAGAAGTCCCAGTGATTTCTGGATTAGTTTTCTTATAACATGGATTTATGGAGCAAGGAGCTTCTTTAGAGAATACGACTTCTTAAAGGAATATTTTTGTTTCTGGGTTCTTGACCTATGGACCTGCCATGAAGTCCCCATCATTCAGGCTCCCGCATTAAAAAGCCTGTGAGTCTGTTGTTAACTATATCCTACCATGCGAGACCCTCAGCCACCCACCTGGATCATGGGGCTTGAGTGTAGCCCAGGTCACCAGAAAGGAGATTACATAGAAACTGTAAAACTCTTTCTCTTTAAATGGTGGATGGTACACAGTTTTGGGAATGTGCCATGTAGAGTGGGTTCTCTCCAGGACTGTGAGGCCGTAATCTCCTCCTAGCTGGGAATGAGGGCCTTCAGAAAACCCAAGACATCTCTCATCAGGGACGGTATTAACCTGGCTTTGTGTCGTTTCAGATATTCTGACCCTCCGTTTGCTACCCTTTGAAATACAGGCAGCAATGCTAGTCCCTCGTGGGGATGTAGGGGGCATCATTCATAGAACACACTGTAAAGTTTTTATGAAACTTCGAAGCACTATAATAAATTTGATGTTGATATCCTCCAGTTCTAAAATTCTCTGACTTTCTGATGCTAAACAGGGAATTACCACAATCTGTCAAAATTCAGTCGGTGATCGGCTGTCCTTAGGCAGAATTTAATGCTGCACTGGCGATGTTGCCTATTTTTTGTTTTGTTTTTCAAAATAGAGTCGGCTCTTGATTCTTCCTGAGAAAGTGGAAAAAGTGATCATCTCAAGAAGATGAGACTCAAAACTTTCTTGTAAATGAGTGTCATAAATGAGATGTTTTTAATATTAATATAAGGTTATGTTTTTCAGAGCATGTAATAATGACAGATAACGTTGAAGAAGCGCTTACTGTGTCCTCGGAACTATGCTGAGCATTCTAACAGATTATACCCTTTAATCCCTAAAATAAGGCTGCGAGGGAAATTGCTGTTATTATCACCAATTTACCGAGAAGTAAACTGAGGCTTTCGCTGGGCATATGATTTACTTAACCATACAGGGTCAGGGGCAGTGACTGGATTCAAACTGGGATCTTTCTGACTCCAGACTCTGAGCCTTTAACCACTCCATTACACAGCATCTCACTTGGCTTCTAACTGCAGAGGAATTTCATTAAAACGAACATGCCTGGATTTCCTATTATCTGTTACTGAAGCACACTGGGCTGAAATCTCTTGAATTTAGCAACTCAAGTATATTTTTATTTCACAGTTGGTGAAAGCAGAGTCGTTCCTGAGAAATAGGTAGAAAATGGAACATTCTGTTTGTGTTCTCTCCAGTTGCCCGAGGACAGTCAGGGAGTGAGAATGCCTTCTAACAATCCGGCGTTGTGGGAACCTCTGGCAGTTCTTTGCCGGGCAAAGCTTCTCCTCTTCTGCCTGGGGCGGGAGGCAGCTGAGGATGCCCAGGAGATCAACTCTGGGCTCATAAAGCAACAGCCTTACCTGGACGTGGGCTCTGGGATAGTGATTACAAGGTGAAGTTTGCCTTTCTTCTCTGACCATCATCACCACATCCTTCCCTCAAAACACTCTCAACATGGAAGCCCTGTGGTTGACATAATGTCTCAGAAATTTTCATATGCTCCACAAAGTGGCCCAGGCATATAGGGGTTGAGAGGTGGAGAATACTCTGAGCTTGGGAGATTGAGAGAGAGGGGAAAAAAAAAAACATAAAACAAAGACGGTGTCGTGGGGCATCTGCTGTAGGCCACTGAAACGGCAGGTGAGGGAAAACCAGCTGGTGAGGTCAGTTGAACTCTCGTAATATTGAACTGCAGAGGGACTTGGACTCCCCAGACATCTGCTGGGTTAAAGACCCATGAAAGATCAAAGGAGTTACTGAATTGGAGAACCGCGACTTTCCGTTACCAACCGTAGCTAATGTAATTGAAGGAGAAACTGTGTTAGATCTCCTGCTTATGGACAGGTAAGATTTTATTGAAAGTAGGAAAACAAGGGATGGGTTTAATACCATGGCCTGTGTGATGATGTGTACACAGTGGAGTGAAAATGAGAAAACTGAATACAACGGTACCGGAGAATTAAGCTCGGAGGAAGAATATTAAGAAATCGAGTAAGTACAAGAGAAAATATTAAAACTCCAGGAGGTGGTAGGGGGGCCAAAGCAGTCTTGGGGACAGACCTAACTGCAGCTTCCTGGACTGCAATTCCTCGGGAAGAGAAAGGTGGAGAAACACACTCACAAAGCCTCGCTGAGTCTTCGTGGCAGCTTGGTACGACGACAACACCGTCCAGGAAGCGCTGCACATCAGTTAAAGCTGTCAGGGCCGTGGAGATAAGGACGGCAAAACATCTACAATCAATTAATGATAACAAGAGGGTTACAGGGGAAAGGGGATTTTTTTGTAGAGATAGGCTAGGCAAATGCAAGCGATCAGAGAGAAAGTTGTCTGGAGTGTCTTAACTGAAGCAAGACTGAGAGTTCAGAAGTCACGATTTCAGATTCTAATCCCAGTTCTTTCTGAGATACGAGGGCAATGACTTGACTTCTTGGCATCTGAGGGCTCCCTTTCAGGGAGAGTGAGAGGAGCCAGCTCTCAAGTAGCGGAAGTAGAAAGGTATCAATTGTTGACATTTCTGGGGGCTCTGAAAAGCTCCGGCGTTCTCCCCACACATCATCAAAGCCATTCGTGTTTGGCTTTATTCACCCGCAAAGTTAATTAAAATATGCCTGGCAAGGATAACACATTACATTTCGTCAAGGGTACACTGGCTCTTTCCTTAGAATAGACTTTCACTTGGACCTGGAGATTCGTTTGGCCATTCAGAGATGGAGCGCACCATCGCGCAGGAAGGTGTGGCCTGAGCTGGTGATGGCGGGGTTGGATACAGGTCTCACCTATCTCATAAGCTTGTGTCAAGATAGTTACAAAAAGTCATAATTCTCACCATACGATGGCCTACCGTAGATGACATGTCTTTAAAAAGAGGTGGGGAGGCAATATACCAGGGGATGATCTTTCTTATCTATTCCTTATATATGTAGCGACTCTTGAGGGCAGTAATTACTGGTTGCAGGAGAGAGGGAGGTCATTGATCAATCTAGACTCCCTTTTTGCCTTGGGGATGCATTCCTGGTAGAAAGGAGCTTCCTTCTCCGACCGTTAAGGAAAAGGATTATACCCTTACAGAACTATAAAATAGCCCATCTGCACGGGGTCTTAAAAGTAAACTAAATCCTGCCTCCTCTGTTTACAGATGAGAAAATTGAGGCTCAGTGGAGATGTTTGGCCCATTCAGCTCATTACTAGTGTCAGATCCTGGCGACTCCTGACATCAAAGAGATACTAGTGGCAGTAAAGGGATATATGGAAAAATCCAAAAACACTTTTCCCCCCTAGGCACGTCCCACAACTTAACTACTTACCCCTCTGGCCCCCCTTCTCTCCTCTTTCCTCCCTGTTCTCCCTTTTACGCCTCTCTTTTGGAAAGTGAGAAAATAAGCATTCTATTTTTCAGGAAATTGTAACATAAAAAATAAAACTACAGGCTTCTTTGATTTTTCTTTTCCCACATTATGGTTCTCTATTGCCAGTCCTAGAGGCAATGACACGTGTTGGATGAACTTTTCTTTTTATTCTTTTTAGTTTTTTACATACCTGTATTTGAATCCATTGGAAATATATATATAGATATATATATATAGCATTGTGTGTGTATTTAAAACTATAAATGATTTCGTGCTGCACTTATAGTTCTCAGCTTGCTTTTGCTGCTCAACCATGGTGTTGATATTAATGTTGATATAATATTGGTCTAGTTCATTCCTTTATACTGTTGTATACTATTTTATTGCATAAGTATATCACATTTTATTACTGTATTCATTCACTGATGTTGTTTTAATTTTTTTCTGTTATAAACAATGAGGATTGAAAATGCTGATATATCTGCCTCCTGGCATACATGTGCCAAGGATTCTCAAGGTCATATACCAAGAGATGGAATCTCTGGTTTATAGGAAATGCATTCATTGTAGGACTCCTAACAATTTGACCTCCAAAGTAGCCAAGCTGATTTGCAGTACCATCCATAGAATATTAAAATACTATTTTACATCTCCAGCACTTCATACTGCAAAAATTTTAATTTCGCCTCCCTGCTAGATGACAAATAGCATCCCACAATTTCAGTTGCCAATACTAAAATTGAGACTCTCTCATGTTTATCAGCTATTTGTATTCCTCTTCTACAAACTGCCTGTTCATTTACTTAGGCCATATTTATAATAGAAAAATCCTTTTCTCTATTGATTTGTAGAGTTTTTTTAATACACTGTGGAGAGTATTCATTTATTATATAAGATGAAAAATTTTTTCTCCTATCACTTTCTTTTAAAAATATTTGTTCATGATATATTAGGCTGTACACAAGTTTTTAATATTGATTTGTTCAAATTGAATCATTATTTTATATGTGAATCTTGCCTTTTAGGCTTTGGTAAAAGAGATTCCCTAAAGTTATAAATATTTTTCTATCTTTTCTTCAAATAATTTTAAGGGATTTTTTTATTTAAGTCTTTAATCTGGGGTTATTTTTCTGTATGGTATGAGGTAAAGGTCTAATTTTTTTATATGGATAGCCAACATTTTTATTCCATTTCAGGTTTTTCTGATATTAATCTGCCCCCAGGAGCAACCATTATTTAGATTTCTACCCCTAGAGATTGGTTTGTCTGTTCTTAGACTTCATATAAAAGTAGACAATAAATGCTTTTCCGTATCTGGCTTCTTGTGCTCCACACGGTGTTTTTGAGATTCCGATGCTGATCTTAATTTCCACAGCTTTGCTAAATTCTCCTATTATTGCTAATGGTTTTCAGTTAATTTCTGTGTGTTATCTAGTGAAATGTCACATAGCTAACAAGAAACAACCAAGTTTAATCTTTTCCTATACAGGCCCCTTGTGTACACGTGTGCCCACACACACACACGTCCTTATGTTGTTCTTGACTCTGTTGGGACATTTCTAATGTTTGACTGTCAAGTGTGATATTAGCTGCCTGACTTTAACTGATAACCCTTTTCAAGTTAGAGAAATCCCATTGTATTAGTTTCTTTTGTTTATTTAGGTTTGTTTTGTACTTTCTGAACTTCTTGATCTAAAACATAGTCTTATTTTCAGGCTTTTTAGTTTCCCAGTAAATGTATTTCAGACTGTAAATTTGCATCTGAGGACTGCATCATAGACATCTTGGTCTACACTGCATGTTGCATTTTCATAACGATTCACCTCTAGGTTTTTAAAAAAAATGCTAGAGGAAAGTTGCACAACTCAATTATTGAGTTCTCTTATTGAGAACCTGCTGCATGCACACCTTGAGAAACACAGTCCCTGCTATAAAGTGCTCATAAAACCATTGAGGGTTCACATAGTCAGTGGTGGAGCCGGGGTTCAGATCCATTTCTAGCTGACTCCATAGCAGATGCTCTTAGCCACCATGTTCCCCTGCCCCCGATGACACTTCTCATCTCTAGTCTACCCTCCTGCTTGTTTGTTTAAGTCTCATTATGAAAGCCTACAGTATCAAAAGATTGTGTAGATAATCCCCTCCCTCACTGATCACCAAAAGATAAATCAGTATCTTCTCTACAAAGTTTATCACCTTGAAGCCAAATCAGTTCTTTCAAGAGAAAAAAAAAAGATTATTGCTTTGACTAACTAAACTATTTTGATAGCCCCCCAAACCATAGAAGCATTCAAATAAGCATAATAAAAACAAAACATTTAATTCCAAGTGGTAAATTCAATAAAAACATCTTTTAGTAATTTGGTGTTAAAGGACATTAGCTGGTTGACAGACGATTTTACCACAATATCTGTCTCCTCCCCATAAAACATATTCAAATGTAGTGAAACAAATCATGTAAAATTGCTCCTAAATTTTTGAAAAAAATTTTCCACTTAGTCCTCAAACATCCTGTCTATACTAGATCCTTTGTATTGTAAAACATACCTGTGTTATCACAGTAGTTTGGTAATCTCTCTGCTTTTTTTCAGATCAAACACCTGTGAGATAGAATGAGATAAGGAATTGTTTTGAGTATTCAGAGCAGTTCAAAATACTTCCCAAATTTTCTTGGCATAGGGAAATACCAGATGTATTTTCCTTAAAAGAAAAATAAATAAATAGGCTTAGATGTGTTTCCAGGTACATTTAATCCATCTGTTATTGATTAGCCAATTGATAAAAAAAATATTTTACCAAAGCTACATGAATAAAGGATTCTTTATTAACTCTTTGTGAAAGTGTGGGTATATTTCTTTGCTTTTAGATGGGAGTCACAATATTTTGGCATAGGAACTTTATACTTCTCATGTATAAAGTTGGTTGTTGAGAATCTTGATGATTCTTTGGAACTTAGAGATTTCAGAGGGTGGATTAATTGCCACGTGTGAGCCTTGATTGTTATCACACAGGCAGTACAGTGCAGCATGGGTGGTGGAGTCAGACTTTATCAGTATAAGTCCTGCACCTACCAATTACAAGCTGTGCAGTTTTACCCAAATTATGTAACTCACTATGCCTCTGTTTCTTATTCCTACAGTGAAGGTAATAACAAGAGTATCCTGAAGGGCAAATAATTTAAAGCCTATGAAGCACTTAAAACAGGCACATGATACATGCTCATACGTGTTGTCCATCATCATGTATCCAACTACAAGGATACTATCAACTCTTAGCAATACAAATGGTTCCCCAATATTATCTCACATTCCTGGAACCCATTCCCCATTCCCCATTCCCACCAGATCTGAGTAAGCAATGTTTTGTTTTGTTTTTTGTTTTTATTTGTTTGTTTGTTTTTTACAGTTACTTTAGGTGGCTATGCTGTAGGTGGCTTTTGGATGTCAGTGTGAGAAACATTGTGTTGGGAACTGACTTGGGACAAAGGCAACCATATTTCATGTGGATATCTAGTCTATGGGAAGCTGTGTAAACTTTTTCCTTGGGGAGATTTTCCATTGACAAATGTAAGGTTTCACAAGTTTGACTGAGACCGGACTTTTCCAACAGGGCTCCTGTCTGGCAAATGAGAGTTTAGGATAGCCCTGACCTCAGTGAACCCACAAAGTACCATCTTAAACAACCAGATACATTCAATTCACTGTGATCTCTCTGACCATGAAGATATATATATATATATATATATATATATATATATATATATATATATATATATATATATATATATATTTTTTTTTTTTGCTGCAAATGGCATTTTTATTTTTTCTGGCTAAGTAGTATTCCATTGTATAAATATACCGCAACTTCTTTACCCAGTCATCTGTCAATGGACATTTAGTTTGTTTCTATGTCATGACTGAAACATTATGCTGCACACCAGAAATTGACACAACATTGCAAACTGACTATACTTCAACAAAAATACATATGATACATATATTACATATAATATATGTATTATATATATAAAATACAAAAATTTCCAATTTTGATGTTCAAGTTAATCATTCGACTTTGGGGTATGTCCTTTGTCTGTGTCGTCTTTTTTTAATTTTTGAAATTATCCAGTCCTGTATGGTCTAATAGTTCTCTTCTTCCATTGTTTAATACTACTTTTTTTCTCCATTTTCTGTAATGAATACTTTTTTGTATTTTTTTAACATTGTTTATTGATTTATAATGTTGTGTCAAATTCCAGTGTTCTGCACAATTTTTCAGTCATACATGGACATATACACACTCATTGTCACATTTTTTTCTCTGTGAGCTACCATAACATTTTGTGTATATTTCCCTGTGCTATACAGTATAATCTTGTTTATCTATTCTACAATTTTGAAATCCCAGTCTATCCCTTCCCACCCTCCGCCCCCTTGGAAACCACAAGTCTGTATTCTCTATGAGTCTATTTCTGTCCTGTATTTATGCTTTGTTTTTGTTTGTTTGTTTGTTTTTGTTTTTGTTTTTTAGATTCCACATATGAGCGATCTCATATGGTATTTTTCTTTCTCTTTCTGGCTTATTCACTTAGAATGACATTCTCCAGGGACATCCATGTTGCTGCAAATGGCATTATGTTGTCGGTTTTTATGGCTGAGTAGTATTCCGTTGTATAAATATACCACCTCTTCTTTATCCAGTCACCTGTTGATGGACATTTAGGCTGTTTCTATGTCTTGGCTATTGTAAATAGTGCTGCTATGAATATTGGGGTGCAGGTGTCATCCTGAAGTAGGGTTCCTTCTGGATACAAGCCCAGGAGTGGGATTCCTGGGTTATATGGTAAGTCTATTCCTAGTCTTTTGAGGAATCTCCACACTGTTTTCCACAGTGGCTGCACCAAACTGCATTCCCACCAGCAGTGTAGGAGGGTTCCCTTTTCTCCACAGCCTCTCCAGCATTTGTCATTTGTGGATTTTTGAATGACGGCCATTCTGACTGGTGTGAGGTGATACCTCATTGTAGTTTTGATTTGCATTTCTCTGATAATTAGTGATATTGAGCATTTTTTCATGTGCCTTTTGATCATTTGTATGTCTTCCTTGGAGAATTGCTTGTTTAGGTCTTCTGCCCATTTTTGGATTGAGTTGTTTATTTTTTTCTTATTGAGTTGTATGAGCTGCTTATATATTCTGGAGATCAAGCCTTTGTTGGTTTCATTTGCAAAAATTTTCTCCCATTCCATAGGTTGTCTTCTTGTTTTACTTATGGTTTCCTTTGCTGTGCAGAAACTTGTAAATTTCATTAGGTCCCATTTGTTTATTCTTGCTTTTATTTCTTCTAGCAATTGAACATATTTGATGAGTTAGAAATACAGGATCCATATTTGGTGCAGAAAGAGATGTTTATGTTCAAATAAAGCTGGCATTAAGCAAACAGCATAGTGACTGGTTGATTAAGTCCTTTCCTTTTGCTTACATTATATAGCATCAAATTAAAGAAAGGCAGACCAGAAATTTTCTTGGCTGCTCTTTAACCCTGACATAGCAGCCTTTTGTCTGCCAGTAACATTTATAAGCAAATGAACTATGTACAAATTAAGGCTCGGCCATCAGCAATACTAAATATCAAAAGGATTATCTCATTGTTTGCAGGCACAAGCCTGGTTGATATTCAAAACATTTAACAGCTGCTATAGCTTTGACACTGAAGAATCAGAGCAAATGTTGGAGGAAATCACCCAGGGCAGCTACACTCCCCAGTACCAGCTGAGTATTCCCTACTCCTGTGCTCTTCTAGTCACTTGGAAATTACCAAAGGCAAGTATTAACTGAACACTTATTCATGGAGATGTTGTGGTCAGGGAAACAAAAGCAGATACGTCAACAGAGAGAACTGAATACAGGAGATTGTTAAACAAGGGTTGGACTGAAAAAAGCAAAATAGAAACACTGGGTAACATAGATATAAGAATTGTAGGAAGCAGCTACAATTCCTAGAGCCAGGAGAGGAGAATGAAGATACTAGAATTCTAGAAGCAATAAACTTGGTGCAGAGGCAACACAGATTGGGATTCAGATTTCTGAAAAGGGTATTCCAGTTACTCAGGAGCTCTGAAGGGGCTCAACGGAGCTGGTACTCAGACTTCTGAGCGGGAAGCAATGCCCTGAGTAGTACTTCAGGGGTAGAGTGATGGACAGTTTCTGGGAGTGCCAGAAGAAGCTAGAAGAAATGCTTCTCCATCAAATTAAGTGCCTGTTGTGGGACAACACTGAGAAGAGTGGCTAGCGGATTTTAGCCCATGGTAGCACTTATTACATACTGGTTTGAAGAGATGAATGAAAAGGTTAGTGAATAAGGCAGATGATTCTAGCTGACAGGTCATTCAAATGTTTCTAACTCCCCCACGTGAAGTCTTTCTTTCTTGGGGTTCTCCTCACATTGTGTATATGTTGACATGCTTCTAGTGTTGTATTACTTTTTTCATTTTATTTTTAAATTTTTAAATTTTTTATTAAAGTATAGTTGATTTATAATTTTTTTTTATTTCTGGTGTACAGCATAGTGATTCCATTTTATATATATATATATATATTCTTTTTAATATTCTTTTTCATTATAGGTTATTACAAGATATTGGATGTAGTTCCCTGTGCTGTACAGTAGGACCTTGTTGTTTACCTATTTTATATACAGTAGTTTGTATCTGCTGTTCCTAAACTCCTAATTTATCTCTACCCTCCCTTTCCCTTTGGTAACCTTAAGTTTGTTTTCTGTGTCTGTGATTGTGTTTCTGTTTAATAAATAAGTTCATTTGTATCATTTTTTAAGATTTAAGATTCCACATATAGGTGATATCATATGATATTTGTCTTTCTCTGTCTGACTTATTTCACTTATATGATAATCTCTAGGTCCATCCATGTTGCTGCAAATAGCATTGTTTCATTTTTTATGGCTGAATAGTATTCCAGTGTGTGTGTGTGTGTGTGTGTGTGTGTGTGTGTGTGTGTGTGTGTGTGTGTATAAATATATATGTATATGTATATATATATACACCACAACTCCTTTATCCATTCATCTGTTGATGGCCGTTTAGGTGGCTTTCATGTCCTGGCTATTGTAAATAATGCTTCTATGAACACTGGGGTACATGTATCTTTTCAAAATAGAATTTCCTCCAGATATATGCCCAGGAATGGGATTGCTGGGTCGTAAGGTAACTTTATTTTTAGTTTTTTAAGGAACCTCTATACTGTTTTCCATAGTGGCTGCACCAAGTTCCATTCCCACCAACAGTGTAGGAGGGTTCCCCTTACAAGTCTTTATTTTTCTATTTATTGCTCTCCATAGTCCCCTTTAAGAGAAGTACCATACATTTTTTTTAAACTAAAGTGCTAAGCACAATGCTCAGAACACATATACATCTCAAAGGAACATGAAAGATCAACAAGTATTTGACCCATTGACTGCATGAATTAACTAATGAATGAGGAAGGTGGTAGAGAATAGCTATGAGCCTTCAAGAAGCAGAGAAGGCAATGCCGAGTAAGGTTATTTCTAAGTGACCTATTTTTCTCTCTTCTCTGGATATACTCTAGCTCCAGAAACATATTCTCAGACATATGCTTGGGGTGACAGTAATGCACCTGAGTTGGGTTGACCCAGCCACCACCATACAGAAAGCATGGGCTCTAGAACAAGGGAAGGATGTAGGGGGACCTACGCGGATGGACAGCTTCACAGTCAATGCAGATGTGGCCGTGTGAAAGCAAGCCCGTGCACCCTGAGGGAACACCAGCGACCAGGTGCACCTTAGGATCCTTTTGAACGTTTATGTGACACCAAGACAAAAAGAGAGTGGAAGCCCCAGTTGACTGAGATTGAGTTCCCATCTGTGTAAGCTTGAAATAGAAGTAAATGTCGGTTATATAAATACATTTACTTTTTTTGTACATCTGATTGTGCATCCTTGGGGCATTTTGACAGTCTGCAAAAAGGTCAAGTGTTTACAAAACACGTTGCTGGGATTTGAAAAGCTGAAACAAGGAGAATGCAAAGTGTAAAAGATTTCAAGTTTAAAGTCATTAGGAGCTGTATGGAAAAATTTAAAAAGAGGTTTAGTTTTTAGGAGAGAATCTACTAAAAAGGAATGTTTCTTGAATTACATAAAAAAGCAATTTATGAAAGGAGTTATCTAGCAATTTGGGGTTTTTTTGGGGGATATACATTTACTTTCAAGAATTTGTTTTCTTTTTTAAATACATACATATGCATTCAATGTTAACCTTAATGTTTTAATCCCAACCCCCTATTTTTTTTAATGAGCCCTGATCTTGCCAACTGTGGTTTTTCCAACCATGGCACATTTAACAAATATTGTTCTTAATTGGCAAGAAATTGAATTCCACTTATTAAGAAGGAGGACGGATGGGTGTACTTTTAAAAGATTTTCCAAATAGGTTGAAACAAACAGGGCTTAATTCCTTATTTAACAAAATTAAGTACCCAAAACACTCAGTTGCCGGGCTGTGCCAGGCAATTATGATATGCTTTTATTAAATTTATAATTTTTACTTTTTAGTGGCTCCTATTACATAGTCAACTCTAGATAATGGAAGATCTTAATTTGGAGAAAAATTATGCGTTGATATGTAGGGACTGATAGAAAAAAAATCCTCAACTCAAATTTACAATATGATTACACCATCAGAATTCAGTGTTTATGATATTTAATGAAACAATAAGCAGTATTTTGAGGTTGGAAAAGCAGAAGAAAGAAAATCAAATTTGAATGATTATGATATGCTAGTCATTGAACCTATTAAATCCACTTGCCCTTAAGACTTCTTGCTGTTGTGGAAAGCATTTCACAAGGTTATAATTACATTTTGGGGTTTTTTTCCCCCTTTGCATTTAGGCTGTTGCTTTATTAAATTATTCATTATAATATACCAACTTTAAGCCCAAATAGTATATAAATACAAGATCATGTAACTTCAACACAGTGTTAGAGCCTCAGGAGCTAAACAAAGGTATGCATTCTACTGTGTTATTTTTTGATTTTCGCTTGTGTTCTCCATGGCTTTGGCTGCTCCTACTGCTGTGAATTCAGTACTCTGCAGCCTTCCCAGTGTAGCCTCAGTTCTCGTCCAGATGTAACCACTGGGTACCTAAGAACCCTGGATGAAAGACTGGATGGCCCTTACCTATTACTTTTCTCCAGATGACAACAAGAGACATCATGCAGACAGTGAGCATGTCTATGTGGGTGTTTAAGTGGGGAAATTAAGTTACGGGAAGGCCCAAAAGACATGTTTCAGTGAAGAAAAGGATATAATTGTATTATATGTGTACAAGGCTTCATCACAGTCAGAGGTTAGAAGGCATTGCCCTGTTTTCCAGCTCTTCCGACTTGTGATCATTTGAATAAAAGAACAAAGAAACATCAGAATCAAGGGTTTCAGCGCTGCACTCTGTGTGTGTGCGCACATGTCAGTGTCAGCGTGTTTGCTGTCGGAGATAAGCTGCATCTAACTCAAAATTTGCATTGGGATAATGTCACCACCACCTTGACTTAACCTCATCATCTCATTCCTGTATTTTCTTCTATCCACATACGACGTGGCTCCAGCCTCAGTTTCTGTCAGCCCCACCCTGATAAACTTGTTTGAGTGCAAAGAGAGTCTACATTTCCCTGCCTCGGGAGGGCAGAAGCTGTCTCGTGTTTGCACTTCTTTTGTATCAGAGAGTCTGAACACCGTTGAGTCTGAACATAATAGATGCTCAGTAAATGCTTGCTAAATGAATAAGAGAAAAAGTTGTCGATGTCTGCAACCATGGTTTTGCATAATATACCCCTGTGTAATTAGAGAAGTCCACGCGTACTTCCTCAGAAGGAACTCTTGTTACCAGTTAGCGTATTTCCTTATAGATCTGTTTCTATTACTTACATACACGTACACACCCACAAACACAGAATTTTCCTCCTTCTTGACATAAATGGAATCATCCTATCCTCTAAAATATGACTTTTGGCTTAGCAGGTATTTTTTGGAGATTTGTGCCATGTAGCTACTTAGCGATGTACAGCATTCTTTTTATGATTTCTTAGGACAGATGTACGATAATTCATTTAATAGGTCCCTACTTGATGGGTACTTTTCTTCTGCAAACTTGCATTCTGTAACATTTGATGGGTGTAAGTCATACCCATTTTAAATCTTGCACAACCCTCAGTACAAGTGAGGGTGATCACTTCTCCTCGTGAGGGCTTCCAGGCACAGGGTTCATACACTTTGCCCATTTCTATTGGTTGGTTTCTCTCTTCCTTTTCTCTTTCTCCTTGCTGATTAGCATGTTCTGGGGATAATAAACCTTTTTCTCTATTTTATGTGCTGCTGATTTTTTACCTCATTTGCTTGTGTTCTAATTTTGAGTTAATTTTTATTCCTTTATGTTGTAAGTTTTTACGTCAGTTTGTTTTATGTGGACTTTCTGTAAGCTGTATATAGTGTTGCCTTTTTGTCTACCCAGCCTGAGTTTCTCTTTTAAGAGAAGAATTTAGTAAGCTCAGACAGGTCCACTTGACCTTCACATCCTGGCTGTGTGTCTTCTTTCCTCACCCTTCCCCTTCCCTTCTGTCTTCCTTCTTTCCCCAACTCTGTCTTACATGGGACGGATTGAATTCTTTTTATGTATTTCATTTCCTTCTATTTCTAAAATTCTGGCTACTTTTAGCCTGCGTTGTAAAACTTTTTTGCCATTGTTTAGGCTTGATCAGTATCTTCGGCTCCTCTGAAAATGACAAAAAGCTTAGCATGTTTCCATTTCACTCCTCCTCAGCATCTCCTGTGCTGAGATCACTTGAGACTTTAATTCCAGATCATTCCTTTACACTATGCATCTATAATTATTCAGACTTGACTGTAAATGTCCTGTATCTAAAACATCCTCCTCCCGGTCTAATCCTTTAACTGTTTATTGTAGCTACAGTTGATTTTACAGTTTGTCCTGGAGGATATTATGCTTAGTGAAAGAAGTCAGACAGAGAAACACAAATACCGTATGTTTTCACTTATATGTGGAATGTAAAAAATAAAACAAACAAAAGAACATTAAAAACAAGAACAGAAACAGACTCACAGATACAGAGAACAAACTAGTGATTACCAGCGGAGGGACAAGATAGGAAGAGGATTAAGGGACACAAACTACTAGGTGTAAAATAGATAAGACCCAAGGATGTAATGTACAACACAGAGGATACAGCCAATATTTTATAATAACTTCATACAGAGTGTCATCTGTGAAAATATCGAATCACTATGTCACTCACCTGCAACTATTAGAATAAGTCAACTGTGCTTCAATTAATGTAATGAATTGAATGTTCTCCTTATGTATACTTTCTATTTTAGTGGAATATAAGTTTCTGTAACCTTTTTTCCTAAAGTTTTGTAAGCAGTAAATGTCTTTTGCTCTTGCATTTGAACGTTAGCTTGACTGGGCATGCGATTCCCGGTCAAGGTAACGTTACCTCCACACTTCGAGGACGTCGCTTCACGGTCTTTTAGGGCCCAGTGTTGTCTGCGGCAAGTCTGATGCCAGTCTGATTCTTTGGGCTTCATGGCCAGTTTTCTTTTCTCAAAACATTTTGTAATTTTACAATAATGATTGTGAAGATTTACAAAAGTGAGTCTGGGACAGCTAGTTGGTAATCCCTTTGGAAAAGGTCCGCTCAGTACGGAATCCTTCAATACACAGTTTTATTTATCTTCAGCTCTGGGGAGTTTTCTTCTATTACGTATCAATTTATCCCATTCTCTCTGGTCTCATTAGAACCCTTTTTAAGTAAATGTTGGCCTGTGGGCACAGTCGCAATGTGTGTTTATTTTTATTTAACAGTTTTCATCTCTCTGTTGTTTAGTGGTTATTCTGGGAGAATTCTTTGACTCTTTCCACTTATTCTCCCAACCCCCTAACTTTATTGTGTCCATTCTGCCGTGTACTCCATGCACTTCAGCATATTTAAAATTTTGAGGATTGTTTATTTATTCCAAGATAAATAGTTGTGGTTTTTAAATGACTGGTATAGTTTTATTGATCTGTATGAGTTTTTGTAAAACTTAGGTTTGTTTTTGTTTTTGTTTTTTTCAGATTGCACTATTAACTCTCTTTCCTCAAGTGTTAGTTCTTTTCTTGATTTAGTTTGGCATTCCTTTCTCAGGGTGTTGGTGGAACTTAAACATCTAGCGATTCTTCCTTGTCTGCCCTTATCTCTGTGTTTGTGCTGTGTTGGTGAATTTCTCTTTGTCTGTTCATTCCTGTTAATTCTTTTCAAGATCTTCCTTTCGATGATTATCAGGGCAAGGCAGGATGCAGGAAGGGACAGGTGTGCCAGCAGCTTATCTTCTGGGTGAAGTGTTTCCCTCTTCCTGCTAGATGTCCCTCGGTCTCTGCTGGGTCTCTTTTCTTCCGTTCCCTGAGTACCCAGACTCATCGCTTTGCCCGGGGTATATGCTGTGCTGCAGTCTACAAGCTGCCAGGCTGCACAGGCGCTCAGTAGGAATTTTCTCAAACAATGGCTCTGATGATGGCCCCAGGGCCCTTTCCCACTCCCTGACTCTTGCCTCAAGAAGGAAGCATTCTCAGCACCACTTCCACTCAGCAAACATGTTCTTGTGAATATTTTGGTTGCTTTTTTTCCTAATTGCTCAATCTCATCTTCTCTTAATTTTTCGAGAATACTTTAAAACTTTTTACCCCAAAATGGCATGCCTTCTTATTTTCTTCGTTGCTGGAGACGAAGAGCTCTCTTTAGCTCTCTGATTCTTTTCTTATCTCCATCTCTGTCCTCATATCCATAACATCTACACTCATAGCCATTAACAGAAGTAAATCCATGTTGTTATTCACAGTCTTTGGGGCCATATCTTGGGGTTTGGGGGTAGACAAGATGTAAGCACCTAAGTTTATTTCTGACATCTTGTTTTAGAGATAGTCTTTAAAAGGATCTTTATTCTGTGATTTCTATAACAAAGAAAAGCATAACATTATAGCTTAGGTTAATGAAATCCTTTCTGCAAACACCTAAGATAACAGAGCTGAATAGCATTGTTTCTGATGATTAAATGAATGTAGGTGTGGAGCTGAGAGATTCTAAAGGAAGAGGTTATTAACATGTTTCTTACACTGTCTTTTCTAAATATTGGGCATCTCCATACAGGGTTGTAGCAAGTACAGGATCAAAGGCAATTAAAGACTGAATTTTTCTGAAAACTGCCTGAAGTGTCTATATTCTGGGTCGTTGATTAAACAAACATCCGTATGCTTGAGATGCCATATGTGCAGGCAGGAATTGACATTACGTTATGAAAATTTAAGAGCGTAGCCATTATCCTGGCCCAGATGGAAGGCTGTCCTCTATCTGTATGAAGGTCCACTTATAACTTCTCTTTTCTCAAACAATGATCTTAGACTGATCTAGAAAGCAGGCAACTATTCACTCAAAACCCTGCATTTCCTGGTCATAAAGTAGAGAAGGAGTAATGGGCCAACATCTTTTCTGGTTCCTTTCTTATCTCTGTAATCTGATAATCTAACAGGGGTCCTGACACTGCTTCTAAAGGATGGGTAAATAATGTTATAAAGTATTTATATCACAAGAGAATCATTATGAACTTTAAATTAATTTTCTTATTTTCATAATCTTACTGCTTATGTAAAAGATCCACCACAAATATTTTTAGCCTGTATCACAATGAAGTGATCACTTGCAATGTCGTCTGTTCATGTCAAGAAAGGAGAAAAGGCAAAAACAGTAATTCTAACTCTTGACTAGAGGCATAAGAAAATCATCCCCTACTTATTTCATAGGTGATCATTACCCTTATTCAATTCTGCTGCAAAAGAGACCACTAAATTGCTTTCCTCACTGAATCATTCAGAGATTCTGGGGAGGCAGTAATCCCAGTTCAGATTTTCTACGGAAGGAACTCTGTTTACTCTCGATCCCGGCTCTTACGTGTTTTATAAAACTGTTAGCCCATGAATTGCAAGTGTTGACAAGTTAGTTCTAAGATTTAAAGGAGCCAGAGACTGAAAGCTAGAACAGAACAAAGAATGCAGATATAAGTTTGCACAGGGACAAGCAACTCAGAAACTGACATACAGGTGTTAACTGAGTTCAGTGGGGCTACTCCAATCTGATTTCTTTCAAATTTGCTTTTCCAGGACATTAGCTGGGGAAAGGCCTAAAATTAGAACTAAGTGAGGTGTCTTGAAAACAGATACTGTAAAAGGTGAGAATATAGGGCCATTTTTCTTTGTTCTGTTGTAGTCAAGCATAGGGTTTTATGGTGCAGGGGAGGAGTCTTTGCTTGTTTATTTTTGTCATTTGGAAATGCTCAAAAAGTCCTTGTGATCATAAAAAAATGCAGTAACTTGTCTTTCGAGAACTGCTTAGTATTTAATCTATTTCAGGAATATATACCTACATCTAGGTAGGTCAGACTCCAAAATGGACTCTTACTTTACATCCATTTTGCCTGTTTACATCAACGAAACTGAACACTTAAGTGCTGTATTTCTCCTTCACATGGTACCAAATATCTGCATTTCAAAAAGTAATTTTAGGCTAGACTGTATCTTATATTCTCTCTAAGCCCAGAGATACAGGAACACACACACACACGCACGCACGCACACACGCATGCGCGCACACAGGCATGTACACGTTCAAATGAACATACTCGGTAGTTTGGTTTTAGCTTCAGCATGCAAAGATAGCTGTGAATGCAAAAACCTGGATGCCCAGTTAGCTATCATGCAATTAAGGCGGGCAAATAAAAATAGAAAGGGGCAATGGAAGTGAAATGACACGAATAACTTCTTGGAAGTTGTTCTTCCTTGCAATTAGCAGCACACACACCACAGCTTCTTGAGGTGGGCATGAAGAGTAAGTAGTCCTTGGCAGTTGCCTTATACTCCCCCCGCCCCCAGACGAGTCGTTTTTAATGGTTAAAGCAGTAGAGTGCAGCCGGGGTATAAAAAAAGTGACAGGTGCCAGTTTTGTTATTAAATCCCAGCCTCGGAGCCTCTGAATTTCAAATGAGGCCCCTTCTTGGCTGCGTGTGCGAGGGGTCAGGGACGGGAGAGCGTGACCAGAGCAGAATGGGTTCCACTTCACTGAGCCACTCTAAAGTCTTCATTAAACATGGACATAACATTTGCACTTGTTTTGTTTGTTCTAGACAGTTTGGATAATTACCCTCTGAAATGGTGTGCGCCCGTGTAGATGTGTGTATTTACCCAGGGGAGGGGGTGCTGAGGCACGGGGAGAGGAGGACGAAGGTTCATCACACTGTTTGTTTTAATCCTTCAGTGATGATTGCATTTCTCAACCTCCACGCCGAACCTCATCATTTGCTCCTGAAAACTGCTAGCTCAGGTCATTCCACTGGAATTGTGTTTGATTCTAAGGGTAGCTTTTCACAGCTCTCATTCCTTCTTCTCCTCTGTCTCCTGGTGGGTCTGAGGACCCCCACTGACTCGGGAAGGAACTCTGCTCTCTACCAGAAAAGATCGAAGGGAAGAACTCGACCTTAAAGGAAAAAGACTGCCAGCCCACCAACCCCTCCCTTCAAAATAAAAGGGGTCAGACAGAGATAGGAGGCAGGGAGCTGAGTCCTTGCTGTTCTCCTTAAAAGAATGGACTGAGAAGTTCGGCAGTTCCCAGAGAGCCACTGTCTAGTAGGCTGTACGCAGGATTCAAGATCAAGCACGTCTGGGCACCAAGTCTTGGCCTTTTTGCATGAATTTTACAGGGAATTTAGTGTGTTGTCGGTTAGTTGTTGGTTAGCTGTATTTATTCCCTTGATTCACAGGTCATTAACTCCCTCCCTACCTGAAAAGATGGATAATCTCAACATTTCTTTGTAGTGAAGGGAGAAAACTGAGGCAGCCAGTCCTATAACGCCACCTGACCAAAAATCCTCATCACGACAACTACCCTGAGGATAGGAGACATTATTTCTGCAGACGGTTGTTCTTGGTGAGAACTGTGGTGTAAGAGAGGGTCTGATCATAGCATCTGACTTTCCAGAGCATTTTTCATTTTCTCACGTGCTTGATCAGCGGTAGGTATAGGCAGATACTGTCCTGAGTGCTTGGCACCTAATAACCTTAACTCTCATAAAAACCTCACGAGGAAAGTAGTGTTATTGTTGGTATTACTGCAATTTTTTAAAAATGATGATTCTAAGACACTGAGAAATCAAATAACTTGCCTAAGCTACAAAGGCACTAATATTAAGTACCTGGGCTGGGATTTGAGCCCAGGTAGCATCTGGCACCAGAGTGTGTGGTCTTGACCACCACGCTGCTCATGAGAAGTAGGTAGGACAGGCGTTAGTTACAGTGAGAGACCAAAACTTAGAGACATGCTTTAGGGACCCCTCCTACACTGTTGGTGGGAGTGTAGTTTGGTGCAGCCATTATGTAAAACAGTATGGAGGTTCCTTAAAAAAGTGAAAATAGACTTATCCTATGATCCAGCAATCTCACTCCTGGGCATTATTTGGAGGAAAGAAATTTGAAAAGATACTTGCACCCTAATGTTCATAGAAGCACTATTTACAATAGCCAAGACATGGAAGCAACCTAAATGTCCATCAGCAGCTGACTGCATAAAGAAGCTGTGGTATATTCATGCAATGGAATACTACTCAGCCACAAAAAAGAATAAACATGTCATTTGCAGCAACATGGATAGACCTGGAGAGCATCACACTAAGTGAAGTAAGCCAGAAAAAGAAAAATACCACATGATATCACTTACACGTGGAATCTTAAAAAAAAAAAGGACATAAATGAACTTATTTACAAAACAAAAATAGACTCACAGACATAGAAAACAAATGTATGGTTACCAGGAAAAGGGGAAGGATAAATTGGGAATTTGGGATTAGCTGATATTAACTACTATATATAAAATAAATAGCAAGGTCCTAATGTATAGCACAGGGAACTAGATTCAATACCTTCTAATGGCCTCCAATGAAAAAGAATATGAAAGGAATATACATATATATATATATACACACACACACATATACATATATATATCTCTCTGAATCACTATGCTGTACACCAGAAATTAACACAACATTATAAATCGACTATACTTCAATTAAAAAAATTTTAAAAAAACCCAAATATTGGAGCTGGACAAAGAGCCCAGTGTCCTGACATCTTCCTCTAGACCCACCCCTCAACTGATGCCATCTAAGTATGCTATGTCTCTGGAAAGGGCACCTGGAGAACCAGTCCTCCCAGGTAACCGGGCACAGAGGAAAAACTCTCTTTCACAGAGTTGCCATACTTGGGATGTGAAGGGTGGAGGACGCCGAGGGCCTCTGTGTACCTCATGCTCTACTAAGTACTGTGTGCTGTTAAACCAAGAAATAGTTTGCACTCAGGAATCTCACAGTCTACTAGGAAGCCAACACATGGAACAAATGGGACCCAAAAGTTAATGGAGTTTTCTTTATTTCAGGATGTGCTTACCTGGTGATTGGAGAAAAAAAAAAGATCAACCAACTGATTATTTCATCTAACAACTTGATGCAACTTTTGATCCTTAAAAAGGCTTGAACTAACCTCACTGTTGAGTCTAGAAAAATGCAGAGTGAAGGGGAGTCCGTGTGGATCAGCAGGGCTTGTTGAGGAGTGCTGACAGCTCGGCTGTGGCCGAACTCTCAGACATGGGGACTGTCAGAGGCAGGGTGGTGAGCGGTTGGTGAGCACGTACCCGGCCAGGCTCGGCGTGGGGGCTGAGCCCGCACCCTCCAGCATTCAGGTGCTCCAGCATATTGTTCAAAGGAGGTGACAGACTCCATCCACAATAAACGTGGGCACAACTAGTAGTAAAAAAACACAAGAGAAAGTTTCGTAGATACTAGAAGAGAGAGACAAAGTAACTATTTACAAGAAGCTTATATATAATAAGCTTTACATGAAATAATATAATGTAAATTTATTAAAAAAAAAAACAAGAGAAAAATATAAGACCGTAATCCCAGGTACTACGGATGTATAACTGTGGCAGAGTGCAACCAGTAGGAAGAAAAGCTAAATAGTTTTAATGTTAGTTTGTCAACATTTGTGTTATCTTCTCTTAAAAGATTTTTTTTTTTATTGAAGTCTAGTTGATTTACAATGTTGTGTTAGTTTCTGGTGTACAGCACAGAGATTCAGTTATACATGTGAGATATATATATATAAATATATATATATATATATATATATATATATATATGTTTTATAAAGAGTATTTAGACTAAGAGTGAGGAGTGTAAATTTATTAGTTTATGGCTTTAGATGTGATCTTCTCCACAATAAGCTTGCCTGATGTGCTCAATTTTAGGTGAGTGAGGCAGGAATGGGCGTATTGTTCGTCCAGTGTGTGCTGGAAACCCCACCTCGTCTTCCTAGGGCTGGGGCCTTGCTTTCTAAGTATGTTGAAAACTTGGGCAGTTTGCCGCCTGGTGCTTCATACAGTGCCGTAGGGCGTGTGAGTTCAGGATCTGTGGCCAACCTTTAGTGGCAGGGGGGAGACTTGCTTTTCAGGACGTGTTGGATGTTTAGCACCTGCAGGAAAATACCAGTGGGGGTGAGGCTACTCAGGTTACTTTTGCATAGAACTGTGTGTGCAAAAGCTGTATATGGCTGAAAAAGAGGTTACATGTCTGACTTCAATACAAGGAGATGTTCTGGGTTTTAGAATTCCAGGAAAATATCCGATTCAGATCTCTTCCAGGACAGAGTTTCCTTTCAACAACACTCTGATCCTCTGTCTGCTTAAACTTGCAGTGATGAAACTTATCAACGTTTGTGGTACCCTATTCTTCACATTAAGTTGAAGGGTGCCTTTCAGCATCTTTACTTGGCTCTTTTTTATAAACCACACAAAATAAATTGGGTTTTTTTTCCCTAAATTTTCAAGAAACCAAAGTAAACTCAGACCACTGACCAAACTTTATATGAGCAACATTTCATCTTCTGAATAAGTCTACTTTTGAAGCTTTCTGTTTTGTTTGCACGTCTTAAAATGCGTGACTCCAACTTAGAGAACACCAAAGATGTTCTCTGAAATAGGGCTCAGGTGGAAAGACCCGTGCCTACCTTGAGCAGGACATGTGTTTTGTTTGTTTGTTTTAATTTTTATTTTTTATCCTAGTGTACTTGATTTACAATGTTAGCTTCAGGTATACAGCAAAGCAACTATTATACATATACATACATATATGTATATTTTCAGATACCTTTCCATTTGATATCACTTATATGTGGAATCTGAAAAAAAAGGATGCAGATTTATTTACAAACCAGAAATAGACTCATAGACATAGGAAACAAACTATGGTTACCAAAGGGGAAAGAGTGGGGGATAAATTAGGACTTTGGGATAAACAGATACACACTACTATAAATAAAACAGACAAACAACAAGGACCTACTGTATAGCACGGGGAACTATATTCAATATCTTGTAATAAGCTATAATGGAAAAGAACCACGTTGTTTTTCAAACAATGCAAGATGATGTTAACTTGTTAGAAGTTCTTCAGCCCCTAGGCTAGCGGTTGTCAGCTGGGTGGTTGTGCCCCCAGGGGACATTTGGCAATGTCTGGAGACATTTTTGGTTGTCATACCTGGTAGGGTACTAGAAGCATCTAGTGGCTGAAAGCTTGCAGTGCTGCTAAAAATCCTCCAAAGCACAGGGCAGCACCCACAACAAAAAATGATCTGGTCCTGATGTCAGCAGATCTGGGCGTGAGAAATCCTGATCTTGACTACAAGTGTCCTGAAGACACGCTCTGCCTGAACACTGAACTAGTACTAAGAGGAGTAAGGGAGTCAGAAACGCACTCAGTCTGCTATAAGGGGGACATGTCGGTGTGCAGAAGGGTCTGAGCCGTGGGCTGGTACCCCTTCCTGCAGCATCAGCCAGAAGAAAGGCTTCAGACATGATTAGTAAGAAGAGGCTGGCAGAAAATTCAGTTTATCACAAGGGCATCAGATAGGTATGGGAGGTCTCCCCCAGAGGCAAGCCAGAATGCAAAACTGTTTCTGCACCAGAGAGAAAGCAATAGTAATCATATTTGCAAATTAAATATTCGTCAAAGGCCTTGGTATAGGTAGCAGTTTAAACATTCATTGGTGGGAGTGTCATTGCTGGAAACTGACCCAAGTCTAAAAGTTCTCTAGGACTCCGAGGAGAAGGAGGTGACAGCAGAGAGGTCACCTTTGTTATGAATCATTTAGTAAGCAGTAAGAAAACAGGAAATTTGTTGATTCTCTTTCATAATTCAGAAAATACAATTCAAAATGACATAACCCTGGCAAAAATGAAAATAATACCCAATTTGCCTAGAATGTGGATAAATAGGCACTTCCATGGTGGATATCGGAGTACAAACTGATATACTTTTCCAAGAAATAATTTAGAAAATCTGTAAAAAAAGCCCTAAAAATGTACAACCTGACTCACTTCTCTGCTTCTATCTTAAAAGATAATTACAGTTAAGGGAAAATATTTAGCAATAAGAAATGCCTATTACTCTATGGTTTTAGGGACCAGACTAAGCATTTTTAAATGGGGATGGGCTAAATGACTTGTGACAGATCCACATAATAGAATATTACAGCATCATTAAAATTATATGGGAGTATATTTATTGACATGAAAATATGTCCTGCCCACAAAATTGTATTCAGTGAAAAAAGAAAATGAACATTTTTGTATGTGGACTTTAAATGGGCCCTGCGGGGAAAGATCTGGACTAAAATTGTTTGTTTTCCTATTTGTACTTTCTCATTTTTGATCCTGGATAAGTACTACTTTTTTAAAACAAAAATATAGAAGTGATTTATAAACATAAAACTAATCTTAGGGAAAAGAAAGTCCATAAGACGGTGAAAAGAAATTTACACCACTTTAATAATTAGCTAATTAACAAGAGAAATGTATAATTGGACTGATGAAGAAAGCATTTTAAAAGTCTGAGGAAGCATTAAAATTAGGCCAGGAATTCAATTGAATGTCTTTGATTCCCCAAACTTAGGTGGACAGAACGTTGTAAGAGTTGGAGGTGGAATTTTCACAAAGCACAAAGGATTGTTTCCTAGAACGGGCAGTTCACAAGCAAAAGAAATACACTCTTTTGACTGTTGCATTTAAAGAGCTGATTCAGAAGATTATGGTAAATGAGTCCGAAACCAATTAAAAAAAATCTTTACTGAAAGGGAAGAAGCCAATCTGATCATTATTAGGACTTTTAAGTATTTAAATGGTACTGAGAAGAGGATTTAAAACAGGGATTAAAAAAAATGAACAATGTAGGACCCACTGTAGACTCCTCTGCCTAGAATCCTGCAGTGAATTGCACAATAATCTTTGGCCTTGTGGCTTCCCTCAATATCCAAGTGATTAATCGCGGGGCTCAGACCAACCAGGCAGAGTTCCTGGATCCGTGCACAGAGGCCAGACCTGGGAAGAAGGGTGTGACGGCTGTCTAGTGCGTAAACTGATGCTCTTGGGCCACTGGTTACAATTTAGGGAAAGTCTAGGTCTTACCGCATGCGTCCATCCAAAGATTGGCCGCCAGAAGGAACAGCTCAAACAAAATGGGAAACACCCTCGTCCCTTTGCCTAACGGCATGAAATCTGGCTCTCCTTGTGCAGTCCAGGGGTCACATCCCCCACCGAGGCGTGCTGCAGGGAGAGAACATTCTACAGAAAGGCTGCAAAGTGGATTGGAGGCAGGACCACAAAAAGCAGAGATGAGGGCAAGAGAGAAGAAAGAAAGGAGGCAAACTGGACTTTCAGAAATGTCAGTTTTCCTTCCACGTCACAGCAGCTGTGCTGGCCTTTCGCAGAGGATGCCTTACTTGATGCTCATGACTCACGTCTCTGGCAAGGCGGACTTGACGGAGCAATCCAGTTTTGAGTGCTCTCGGTTCATTTTGTGCACATGGAGTGTCTCAGCCCCTCGGTTTCTGGCTGCATGACTTCCAAGAGTGACAACTTCCCTCTGTCTAGTTTCCTCATTTGCAGAATTGGTCTGATTATCAGTAGTCAAGGAGTGCTTGAAATCTGTGGTCTCCTTCGCTAACACCTGGGTCCTCGAGAATGAGGCGGCCGGTGGAAATGTGAGTTTTGGCTGTGCCATCCTTCCTCTTTCAGGTTCCCGTGGCTTGGGGGAGGGGGGCGGCTAGCGGTCACTCTTGGATGTGACAGGAATGAGGCTGCTGCCCACGGCTGGCCTGACTTAGTTGTATCCCTGTGTTTCTGCCTGTGGGACAATCTTCTAGACTCACAGGAGAAAAACCATTCTTCTCTCTGAGCCCTGAGCGACACAATGGTGAGGACTGAGCTAAACTGCTCCCATCAGCATTTGTTCCTTAACTAAAGGAGTGAGAATTCGAAGGGAGTGGCCAACTCAGAGACCCCTTGGCTTAAGAGGCTAATCACTGTAGGGTCAGAAATGTAACCTTATGAAGAGAAAATAGGAGCCTAACGTCCCTAAATGTTTTAATTATTTATCCACCGCTGTTTCCACTTGTCCTCTGATGTTGGCCATGAGTCAGATGCAGTTTTTAGCAGCGTTCTAGCAATTATGATGCCAGCATTAGCTTTTATTCTGTATTAGAAATTAAATCAAAGGGCTTTTTTCCCCCTTTGTTTTTAATTTATTTTTGTTTTATGACAGGGATGAAAAAATTAACATCTAATGAGAGAAAATAAAATCCTAAAATAGCTCAGAAGATCATAAGCATCCTTGTCAACAGAGTTCCAGGAAACAACAAAAACAACATAAATTTGCATCCCAGAAACATAGACTTCTGGGACAAAACCTATTTTGGAAAGAAATGAGCCTCAACAGGCCAAAGAAGTTGAATTCTTGCCTCCAAGAGTGACCTGGCCTAAGTTATTCAAGCTACTTCATGCCCCAGAAATAAGGTGAACAAAAATCCTGTTGCATTTTACATAATCTGTTTAATTTGATTCAAATGACTATGTTTTGAGCCTGCAAGGTCCGGCTGGTGCTTTGATGAAGCTACACTAATCTGTAACAATGTTTTAAAGGCCCAGACAAAAGTGCCTGCTGAATAGAAGCAAATTAAATCTTTTGCCTTCCTGAGTTTGAAGTAAGAATTAAATACGGGCACACCCTCTTCCGTCTTTAATTTCATACCTCACTTGAGAAAGCAAAGGTAGGAAGAGTGGTTGCATTATTTGACATGTGGAACAGGAGAATCTACCCCTTTTTTGCCAGAGAGTCATAGACTCTGAAGGTTGGAAGAGGCCTTAGAGGTCAGGCAGTGCACCCCCAGGGTCTTCCATTTAAACACAGTGAAACTGACCCATGCTTTTAGAGAAGAACCACGTTGGCCTCGCCTGCATCTTTTATACCTTTTAGACCAAATAGTCTTCAAGACCTCGTTTTCAAAGAGCCCCGATTTAAATGATCACCATCGGCTGCAAAAGTTGTAGTGTTTTAACCATAAACTCACTTATAAGCTAAATTTGGTAAATGGTGACCAAAACCACGGAAAATATTTATTGCACTTTAAATTTCAGTTAATCTAGATGTAGGGAACTATCCTAAGAAATAAATCAGTAGTAGTTCAACATAGAAAGTGATGAAAGACACTGACCCTGGTGCTAAATCAATAAAATGCATATTAAGTGCCTGCTGGGTCAAGGCATGGTACAGTCAGCCTTTTGTATTGATTGGTTCCACATCCTGGGATTTATTTGGAAAAAAAATTTGAAAAAAGTTCTAGAAATTTCCAAAAGGCAAAACTTCAATTTACCGTGCACAGGCAACTATTTACACAGCATCTACATTGTATTAGGTATTATAAGTAATCTAGAGATGATTTTAAGTACATGGGAGGATTTGCATATGTTATATGCAAATACTGTGTCACTGAACATAGGGATTTGAGCATCCTTGGATTTTGGTACCTGCAGGGGTCCTGGAGCCAATCCCCTGTGGATACCAAGGGATGACTGTACTGGTGCTTTAGAGGAACAAAGTATGATGTATGCTTTGACTCTAGGAAGACTTTCCCAGTCATTTTCAGGCAGTGTTTTCAGAGACCGAGCGAGGCCTTTTTGCAGAAAGTGAAGGAGTCACCTCCCAGGCCACGGGAAGTTCTAGAAAGCACTACAAGACCAAGGGCCTATTACCTACTTCAATCCACACAACTTTTTAAGAAAGAGAGGGTTGTCCTACTATTGCATCTGAAAAAGATTCCACTGCTTTAAATTAAACTTTGAAGATCAGTTAATGCCTTTATTTCAGTGATGATAAAGTTTATAATCAAAAAGTATCATCCTCTATGCACATTTTTTGCATTTCCTTTAACTGTTCTCCTTTTATGTAAGGTCATCATTAATTCTTTAGAAGGAAAAAAATTGTGTTTGCTTAACAGAATTTTAAAAAGTCACAAGTTAAGTCCATTGTTTTTCCTGTGGGTTGCCTGATAAAGAAACCATATTGGTTTCTGTTACTGCCTCTCTTTTTGGATTTATTTTGCATTGCAAGTCCAATACATTTAAATTTCTCTTGGCTAATCAAAATTAGATTTTTTTTCAACTGAAAAGAATTTACTAAATCCCTGAATCCCTATAGATTCAAAATAGAAGTTCATGCCAAGGGAAGATAGGGGAAGGTGTGAATATAAAAAATAAGTTTAGGACAGCAGCATGTAAATCAATGAAGCTAGAACACTCGCTTACACCATACACAAAAATAAACTCAAAATGGATCAAAGACTTAAACATAAGACAAGATACAATAAACGTCCTAGAAGAAAATATAGGCAAAGCATTATCTGACATACATCTCAAAAATGCTCTCCAAGGGCACTCTACCCAAGCAATTGAAATAAAAGCAAAAATAAACAAATGGAACCTAATTAAACTTGCAAGCTTCTTCACAGCAAAGGAAACCAGAAGTAAAATAAAATGACAACCTATGGAATGGGAGAAAATTTTTGCAAATGATGAAACCAACAAAGGCTTGATCTCCTGAATATATAAGCAGCTCATATGACATAAGAAAAAAACAAACAACCCAATCCAAAAATGGGCAGAAGACCTAAACAAGCAATTCTCCAAGGAAGACATACAAATGATCAATAGGCTCATGAAAAAATGCTCAATATCACTAATTATCAGAGAAATGCAAATCAAAACTACAATGAGGTATCACCTCACAGCAGTCAGAATGGCCGTCATTCAAAAGTCCACAAATGACAAATGCTGGAAAGGCTGTGGTGAAAAGGGAACCCTCCTACACTGCTGGTGGGAATGCAGTTTGGTGCAGCCACTATGGAAAACAGTATGGAGATTCCTCAAAAGACTAGTAATAGACTTACCATATAACCCAGGAATCCCACTCCTGGGCATACATCCAGAAGGAACCCTACTTCAAAAAGACACCTGCACCCCAATGTTCATAGCAGCACTATTTACAATAGCCAAGAATGGAAACAGCCTAAATGTCCATCAACAGGTGACTGGATAAAGAAGATGTGGTATATTTATACAATGGAATATTATTCAGCCATAAAAACCGACAACATAACGCCATTTGCAGCAACACGGATGTCCCTGGAGAATGTCATTCTAAGTGAATAAGCCAGAAAGAGAAAGAAAAATACCATATGAGATCACTCATATGTGGAATCTAAAAAAAAAAAAAAAGAACATAAATACAAAACAGAAACAGACTCATAGACATAGAATACAAATGTGTGGTTGCCAAGGGGGTGGGGGGTGTGAAGGAATAGACTGGGATTTCAAAATGTAGAATAGATAAAGAAGATTATACTGTATAGCACAGGGAAATATACACAAGATCTTGTGGTAGCTCACAGCGAAAAAAAATGTGACAATGAATATATGTATGTTCATGTATAACTGAAAAATTGTGCTCTACCCTGGAATTTGACACAACATTGTAAAATGACTATAACTCAGTAAAAAAATGTTAAAAAAAATAAGTTTAGGAGGGAGGGTATAGCTCAGTGGTAGAGCACATGCCTAGCATGCAGGAGGTCCTGGGCTCAACCCCCAGTACCTACATCCAAATAAATAAACCTAATCCCTCCCCCAAACAAACAAACAAACAAATGTAAAAGATGGCTCTGCCCATGAAGATTTTATAGTCTTGTTGGGCGGACAAGATGAAAACCCAAACAGTCACAGTAAATAAGAGGAAATTTCTTAATGGAAAAATTTTCTTTCTCTGACTAACCTTCATGAGGTCAGGACGATCAAACAGAGTGAAATGGGTAAGCAATGCAAGAAAGAAGGCATGGGAAAGAGAAATCAAAACGCCAGCTCTTAAGGGTTTTCCCGACATCACAAATAAAACGTTAACTAAGAAGGAAGACTAGCACCTTCGGAAGACTTGGCTGCCAAGGGGCTTGGCATTTCCATAATGATGGGAAGGAAGGAGAGAAATCTCCGATTTCCATAGTATTTTGTAATTAATTTGGTGCTCTTATAGAAAATTAATTGGTTTTTGGATAATGAAATAGAAAGAAATATTCAGACTCTGGCATATTAAAAGAAAGTGTCTTTAATAGACGCGATGTCAGTCTGATAATGCGGTCTTTCTCCCTCAGGTGCTCAGACGCAGTTTCGGGGTAGCCCGAGAGAGCCTCGGTGGCTGAACGGTTAAGCAAGCTTCCCCCTTGCAACTAAAGCTCGGCAGATTAATTAAAACTTAAAAGCATTATGATTTAGTTATGAATAACAGTTTGCGGGTGACAGAGCTCCCCGTCTATAATTCACCATAACAAAATGACACTTGGGCTTGCTGCTGCTATAATTAGCTTTTGATATACTATTTCTTGGAAATTTCTCGCCAGCCACAGCCTGTGTGTTTCCAGATGTCCTGCACAGACTTAAAAATGGTAAACATTAATTTATAGGATGACAGCTGTGGGTCAGGTCTGAGGTTGATTGATAATTTCTTATTCAAATGTGTGCCTACATGCCTTCATTTGTCATCTCCTCGTGAAACAGAACGCCATTCTACCACATTCCTAGTTAATATTTCATTTTTTTCATAAATTATCTGTAAAAGCAAAAGCAATAGAATTGAAGCCTTTCCTCACCATATGGCATGGAATATTAATGGAGCTGAGGGTTTTAAAAAATTATTTTGCAGCCAGAAGGGTTGTGATTGGTTAACCCAATACCTTATATTTGCTCAGTGCTAAGTACACAGTAGGCTCACAATAAATGCTATCTAGTGATGACAAGGGAGCTCAAAACGCTTTCTCAATGACAGGCTATCATTTCTCCAAGCCGCCTTCCTGTTTTATAAATGAAGAAGTAGCAGACCTGTAAAGTTTTCCTAAGAGGTGATAAAGTGATTCATCTCTAGGTCACCTTCAACTTGAGGGTACAGAAAATGACCTGTGCTCACAGAAAATGTGCTCTCTGTGAATTATTTATAGGGTTAGACTCAAAGTACACACCTGGCCAAGTCACCTTTTTCTTTGACTCCATGTATGAAGGCAAAACAGATCCCTGAAAGATAAAGAAAAATTCAGTTGTTTGGCGAACTGTCTTCTCTATGAGGCACCCGGTTGCTTGACTGAACTTTCCCCCAAACTGGCAGATTTATTTTTTAGTTTTGAAATGACAATCTGTGTGGGATTTTGGGTACATAGCCATGGTCAGAATGTCTGCTTCGCTGCTATGGAAGCGTAGGCTGCAATTGCATGACAACAAAAGATTTCATCAGTGTAGTAGGTATGATGGGTCTTATGCAGACCAAATGTCTGGAAGAAGGTCAGCTTAGACCATCTAGGTGTTTTAGTGCTGTGTAACCAGCTACTCAGCCTGTATCACTATAACCTAATTCCTACAAACAGGGACTAGATCCTCTTACTGAGCCATCAGAAACAAATTGAAATTCAAAAAGACACAAGGCTTCTTGGAAACAGGTCAGTTTGTCAACTATGTTTCCTAGTCACTTGATAATCATGAACAAGTTATTCTAGAAAGCATCCATATAAACCAGAAAATGCTATTTCATTGGGTCCATATGCAAAACAAGGAAATTAAGACGCCAGAAATTTTGGTGACTTACCTAAGGTCAAATGTAAATTTGCAAGTGAACAAAGAATACAATTCAGTGACTCTTTTTTAAAGTTGAATTCCATGTTTTCAAACAAAAGTATTGACATTGTGATATTTTTATCCTTCCGTCTGTGCTAAATGCTCATGGAAACTTGAGTCTTTGGTCAAGTCATATAATCATATAATAGACATTCACTTGATTTGGGGTGAACAAGTGGGCAGAACAGGTTGTGATAAACTAAAAAGTTTTATTTTTTTTATTTTTGGGGGGAGTCTGTAATCTCTGCTTAGATGGTTTGTGAAAATGGTGTGTGTGGTCGAGACAGAGTTAGAGTTGATAGTGGAAGTGACTGAGCAAATCTCACGTTGTGTGATGATTGCAACACTGGGACAAAAGGACAAGGGTGACATTTTGATATTTATGGTGTATAACACAGAAACATTGGTTTAATCAAAGAATTTTATTTTTAACTATCTGGGATTCATAAAAGAATGAATGATACTAAACCAAAGAAATTAAAAATTTTTATTGATATATAGTTGATTTACAATACTATATTAGTTCCAGGTGTACAACATAGTGATTCAATATTTTTATAGTTTATGTGCCATTTAAAGTTATTATAAAATAATGGCTATATTTCCTTGTGCTGTATAATATATCCTTGTTGCTTATTTATTCATTTAGCAGTTTGTACCTCTTAATCCCCTACTCCTCTCTTGCCCCTCCCCTACCCCTCTCCCTACTGGTAACCACTAGTTTGTTCTCTACATCTGTGAGTCTGTTTCTGTTTTCTTTTTGGAAGAGTTTGAGAAAATTCAGTATTAATTCTTCTTTGAATGTTTGGCAAAATTCACTAGTGAAGCTGCCTGGTCCTGGACTGTGTTTGGTGGGAGGTTTTTGATTACTGGCTCAATCTCCTTGATAGTAATTGGCCTGTTTAGATTTTCTATTTCTTTATGATTCAGTCTTGGAGGGTTGTACATTCCTAGGGATTTATCCATTTCTTTAAGGTTGTCCAATTCATTGGTGTATAATTATTCCTAGTAGTCTCTTATGATTCTTTGTATTTCTGTAGTATCAGTTGTAATATCTGCTCTTTCATTCCTAATTTTATTTATTTGAGTCCCCTCTCTTTTTTTCTTGGTAAGTCTAGCTAAAGATTTGTCAGTTTTATCTTTCAAAGAATGAGCTCTTAGTTTTATTGATCTTTCCTATTGCCTTTTTTTGTCTCTAGTTTATTTCTGCTCTAATCTGTGTTATTGTCTTCCTTCTGCTAACTTTGGGCTACTTTTTCTAATTCCTTGAAGTGTAAAGTTGGGTTGTTTATTTGACATTTTTCTTGTTTCCTGAAGTAGCCATTTATTGCTATGACCTTCCCTTTTGAACTGTTTTTGCTGCATCCCATAAATTTTGGTGTGTTACATTTCCATTTTTGCTTGTATCAAGGTGTTTATTGATTTCTCTTTTCATTTCTTTTTTGACCCATTGGTTGTTCAGTAGCATGTTGCTTAATCTCCACATACTTGTGGAATTTCCAGTTTCCAGTGGTCAGAAAAGATGCTTGATATGATTTCAGTCCTCTTAAATTTGGGGGGACTTATTTTGTGGCATAACATATGATCTACCTTGGAAAATGTTCAAATGTTCAATATGCACGTGAGAAGAATATGTATTCTGATGGTTTGGGTTGGAATGTTCTGTAAATATCTGTTAAATTCATCTCTTCTAACATGTTATTTAAGGCCGATGTTTCCTTATTGATTTTCTGTCTGTTTAATCTATCCATTGATGTAAGTGGTGCATTAAAGTCCCTTGCTGTTATTGTTTTTCTGTCTATTTCTCCTTTCAGGTCTGTCAATATTTGCTTTATACATTTTAGGTGCTCCTATGTTGAGTGCATAAATATTTACAAATGTTACAGCCTCTTGTTGGATTGACCCTTTATCATTAACACCCTTCTTTGTCCCTTATTACAGTCTTTGTCTTAAAATTTATTTTGTCTGGTATATATGTATATATGTCCAGCTTTCCTCTGGTTTCCATTTGTATGGAATATCTTTTCCAACCCTTCACTTTCAGTCTGTGGGTGTCCTTACACCTAAACTGTGTCTTTTGTAGGAAGCATATAGATGAGTCTTGTCTTTTTATCTGTTCTGCCACTCTGTGTCTTGAGAATGTGGTCCATTTATATTTATAGTGATTATTGATATGTATGTGCTTATTGCCATATTATTAATTTTTTCTCGCTGTTTTGGTTCTTCCTCTTTGTTCTTTCTTCTTCTCTTGCTTGCTTCCTTGTGGTTTGATGACTTCTTTAGTGGTATGCTTCTATTCCTTTGTCTTTTTCTTTTGTGTATTTACTATCAGTTTTTACTTTGTGGCTAACCGTGAGGTTTATATACTGTACACACACACACACACACACACACACACACACACACACACACACACACACAAAGGGAAAGACAGAAAGAGAGAATGAGAGAGAGGAGGCGGGGAAATCTTATGATGTACAGGATTCAGACTTCAGAGCCTTCAGTCCCTCCATAACCATATTACACTAACAAAACTTCTGGCATTTCATACCAAACAAAACGCAGTCTGGTGGGTAATTGACTATTGTGCAGAATGCTGTTTACTACATACAACATCCCCTTCCTTGTGGACTGAAGAAGAATGTTCTCTTCAACTTAACACTGGGAGAAGTTGAGGTGCTTCTTAGTACCTGCTGAAGTGCTGCCAACATTTGGGAAACTTTGAATTATGTTGCGTTTTGTCTTTGGCCACTAGGGAACTCAGAACCGACTTGCCATCTGTACTTGTATACAGGAGTTTGAGGTGTACACTGGTATGCTAATTTTATCCCATTTCAATTTATTTGTCTAACCTAAATTTCCATTTATCTTTTGGCATTTTCTCCTATGGCACTATGTGCCTTTTTCAGAGGTCTCAGTTTTTTTGAAAAACAAAATAAAATAAAGTAAAAAAAGGATGAAAGAACTAAAGAAACTACAGTAGGAGGAAAATTGGGAGAAGGAGAGGGAGGAAAGAAGAGAAAAGAAAATCTAAAATGAGCTGAACAATTACACAATTAACCTGGACTGCATAAACAGCCAAGGGGATGATTTACACACCCCTAGTATATTCTGAGCAAATCAAATCTTGGAATGCTTTTTCAGTGTTCTTTTTTCGGCCTAGCTTCTCATGAACTTCCTCTGATATGAGTTCCTGGTGGTTAAGCACCACGTCTCTTTCGTCTCAGAGTCTCCCCAGCCTAGCACCTTGTCTAGATCATAATAGTAGAAGCTTAGTAAGTCAGCACTGATTGAAAAACATCATGCAGTACTCAGATTTTCAGGATGGCATGAAATGTTTTGGTACTTATTTAACGTTGGTTCTTTTATTAATTATTTCACCAGAAACACAATAATCAGGTGAAAAAGAAACATCTAGTGCTTTCGGTGGGGGTGGAAGAGGGTTCTGTCGGATGATTTTTCTTCTGCATGAAAAGGAAACGGCTCTTTCAAATTCAGCAGCTGAGTGGATCCAAATGCCTTCCAGGCAGAATGTAGCCAGAGTAATGCTACAGCTAATGTAATTAATTAACCCTTTTGTAGTCTCAGAATTTTAAACTTCTAGGTAATGGCATTTGTATAGTAATTTTCCTTGGTTCTATATAAGATCTTTAGCAGAATCACAAAATAAGATTTGCATTTAAATGTAAATGGTGGGAGTAAGGCAATGAAAGTTATTAAAATGAACACTTGATAAATTTGGATAAAAGTGGCTCAGTACAATAAACTCCATCTTACCCGATCATTTGTATTCAGGGAATCATTGGTGAATAGCCACAAGTTGTGAGCATGCTTCGCTTTGTAACGTCTGTTCTGGTTTGGTTTGATAATCAGCATTTCTTTTTAAATGAAGGATGATTTCAAATTCTTGGAGAGAAATGACCTTATTTTACAGAAGCTCATGATAGTCACATTAGTAAACAAGGACAGGGAGGCTTTAATGAGTGAGAGGGACTGGAAGACACGCAAATGACGCAATGGCAGAAGGTATCTTGGCAGAAGGGAAGGGATGTTCAGTCAAAAAATGCAACAGATGTTTCATTCTCTGCGGATTTAGTATATGAAGCAAGTAGACTTAATTTTAGATGAGTATCAAACATATCCTCAGATGTAAGTTGATTTTCTTGTATCCATAAAGCTTTCAAGTTTGGCCATAGAACAGGATTGTGAGCTTCTGAACTGACAGAAACAATTGTTGGGCAATTGACAACTGAAGGCAAAATCGTCAAGATATCCAGAATTGGGAAATGGAGGACTTTTAGAAACATGGCTCAAATCCAGACCTTGTGAGATATTTGCCTACTGAGCTAGCATTTGTAATCACTTCTGACTGCATGCCATCCTTACATCCTATAAATTTAGGGTTTTGGATAGCTAGGGGTAAGCTGTTTATAAACAGAAAAGAAAATAGTTTTGTAACAAAGTTTCACGTGGATTTATCTGCCTTGGGTCATATTCTGTCACTCTTGATGTAACACATACGCCATTTATATTAAATTGTATTGTTAAAGCTGTAGATATCGCTGCAGATGTGGGTAGAAATGAAACATTTCCGGTCCTTTCGTTTTGTCCTGTCCATTGGGTGTCCTGTTGTGCTTCGGTCTGTGTCAGACTGGAAGCTCCGAAAACACGTGGTCCCAACAGGAGGTGTCGCTCCTTTCACCTCCGCAGCGTCTGGTATCAAGCCACAGGCCCAGGGGACTTCCAATAAATAGAAATTTACTGCTACAACTGCAACTACCAGATACAAAGATCAATAGAATAAAAAATCGAGTCCTACTCCAGGCTCCATGGTAATTTTTATTTTGATGAAACCCCAGGGCCAGTAAGGAGGGATCTCGGAGAGGGAAAGACTCGAGAAGGAAGATTCACCTGGTTTCTTACAGTGACAAAGCACACTTGTTGAACATGGAAAAGGTCTCCTAGGCATCTTTTGAGGACTAAGTGCGAAGGAAAGAGAGATTGTATTTCTCTTCAAATACACAGGTTTGTCAAACTCCTTCCTCCCCTAGTATCTGAGAAAATGGATGCAACACATTGCCTAACGCTGCATGGGGTCCATGGCATCAGCCCTGGTCACCAGATCTGAGTCTTCAGAGATGCATTTCTACCCAGAGGATGATTTAAATAAAAGGCTCCCAGCTTGTGATTCAGGCTCCTTGGCCTCTGTTTCCCATTTTCTTTTTCTTTTCTTAATTTTTAAAGTTTTATTTTTGAACTATTTAATTCAATTTGTGTTTGGAAAAAAAGGGGCTTCTTTTATCAAAGGGAACAGAGATACAGTGGTTGGGTATTTCATTCACATTCTCCTTCTAAATGTAATTTCAATGCCTTTTTTCATTTTGCATTTTAACAAATATAATATTTGTATTGTATGTTTGTATAGAGGACTCTAGCTAATTTACATTAGTGTCCGAAAAAATTACTCTTTGGGGTTTTCAAACGACTAAATATGCAAGGAAAGCTTGTAGTGGATTTAGGGTAGAATTTAAAAAAAAAGAGAGTTGGGGGGCCATCCATAACAGGTCTGTCCTGCACTTCTGAAGGGTTTGGGGGCCATGCCTAATTTTCAGGACTATAAACCTCTAATATTCTTTAGAATCTCCTTAAGTCTGTACAGAATTCCAGCAATTGAGCTACTGGTAAGATGGCTTGCAGATCTGTCCTAAGAAATTTTTTCTTAATACATAGAGGTTCCGTGGGACGTCGGACTTTCTCTACTGAGTATTTTTTAAGTGATAAATCTGTGAAATGATGGGGCCTTTGAAAAGGCGGCCTCCATGTTACTTTTTTTTTAATGTTTCCCTTTCCTTCACTCTTCACTGTACCAATATTGTGTTTTTCTTTGACTTTCTTTCATTGCTGCCAGAGAAACTGATCCTTCTTTATATTTCTTTACCCAAACTCCCTCACCTTCATGTATCTCTTGGCACAGGGCTACCTATAAGCCCTTTAGATAATAGAGCTAAACAAAATATTCAGCTCTGTGACTAATGAAACAATATAGTATTTATAATAGCAAACTCATAATTTAAATAAGCAAATTGTATTATACCTCCAAATGATATTTTACTCCTATTAAAATAATGATTGTAAATAATTGATGATGATAGAGGAAAGTATTTTTATATAATGTTATTGTAGCAACTACAAAACTATGGATACTATAATCTCAATTACAATCTAAAGTGTATAACTGAAAAAAGCCTAGAAGATAGGGACAGCAAAATATACACAGATTATCTCTGATTTTTGGGGTTATTTTACAAATATTCTGCCATGAGCATGTATTTCCAGTGTAAATTACTAACTGATAACCAGTTTACTCAGAACCTACTGGACACTTGGGACTGCTAAGTGCATGTATCTATTGTCACATTTAATCCTTGGCACACACTGGGAAGTAGTTTTAAATTTCATTTTACACAGAAGAAACCCACATCTCAGAAATGTCGAGTAAATCATATTAGGTCACACAGGTAGAAATAATAATCATCCCCATTTTACAGATGAAAACACTGAGGCTCAGAGAGATGAATTAACTTGCTTAAGGTCACGTTGCAAATAAGTGGCAGGATGGATTTGAATCCAGATCTTTCTGACTGCAAATGTTCTAGTGTTTCTGATGCATCCCACCGCCTCTCTGAAAACAAAGAAACAATGACAATGACAGCAAAAAAGTACATTAAAAAGTGTGATAAAGAAGGAATAGGAACCAGAAAGAGTAATGTTTTGTCTCTGCATTGATATCTCAGCTGGTTAGTTGCTCTTGCTGAGCGCTCTGACCCTTGTCCTCGTCTGTACATCTGGGTAATAAGTATGAAGCACGTAATACCTTTTTTCATGGTATCTGTCTTCCGAGAATTTCAAAATTCACATAGTCAGTGTTTTCTGGTGTCTCACTTAGTAAATTGTTTTTGTTGCTGTTGCTGTTGTTGTTACTGTTGTTTTAGCTAGTAAATATCCTTGTTGGACACAATTAAACTTCAGAGAGTTGAAAAGTTTGTATCCCAATCTGCAAATAATGTATGCTCTGAGATTATATTCATATAATGTCTTTTTTCTTGACTAATGGTTTCCTGTCTGTGACCAGGCTCAGAAAACACATATAAAAAGTGCAAACATTACTGGCGTAAATATGGTATGTCACCAAAAACTGCTGTGGAAACTCAAAGATAGATAAGAAATAATGAGGTTTATAGATTCATTAGCATTTGAATGATGGAACATGTATATGTGTTACTCCTTTGATCAATACTGCCCTGGAGGGAAAGTACTGTATTTAATTGTCTTTCTGCAGACCTTCCACTGTGGACATCTGGTTGCTATGCAGTCCTGTAACAGGACATTTCATTGCCTCAGCGTTGTAGAATTCAAGTTCCTATTTTATTACCAGTGATGGTATATGTTATGGAAAATGTATGAAAAGCCTGGTAGAAATTCATTCAGGAGGGCGCCTCTATTCTCTGCGCATTCCCTGGACTTAACTAGCAGCCATGCTATAAGTGAACGTGTATCATTCTAAATAATTTTAAAATTTGAGTTGTTTTATTATATATATTGCATTAATTATCGACATCTGTGAGCTATTTCATTAGACGAGTTCCACTACATTATGGATGTTTCCTTTTTGTCGATGACTTTCATTTTACAATTACCCAAACTATTTGCAAACTTTGCACATGCATACAAGGCCAAGGCAACTGCAGGAAAAAAATCAAGTGCATGAGAGTCAGGGAGATCTGGACTCAGGCACTGACATCACTGTCTTCCAGCTATGTGATTTTTCAGGAAATTATTCAATTCATGAATGCGTTAGTTTCCTAATCTGTGAAATGGGGACATTAATGCCTATCTTATGAAATCTCGAAGAGAATTTAATGAGTAACACAAATAAAAAAGCCTGACTCATTTTGTAAATTATTTTCTTTCTCCTTTTTCCCTCTTCTCAATTATCTGTACTGACAAAGAATGAACTAGCATGTATGTGCAGTCACAATCTAAAACACAATTTAGAAAAAGCTTTTTTTGTTTTAAAACTAGAAATGTATTCTATGACTTTTAGGCAGTTAGGGGCAAAGGTATGCCTACTCTAAGCGTGTATTAAAATTACGTGCCCCAGTGCTGGCTGGTCAACAGGGAGAAGTGTGCTGTGGAGGCAAACACATGACTGATTGGAGCTAGCAGCCAGTGTGGGATGTCAGATATACCCTGAATAAGATAGAAGGTACATAATCTATAAGTGGATAATTGAGAATTTCTTATATTCAGTTTCTATGCTTGTGACCTGGTAGCACACATGAGGGATGGGGTAATCCAGGAGTTAATGGAGGGCAAATTCTAAAATGCCCCCAAACTTATCTTGCTACAGAGAAGGATGCCGGTGTCTACTGGGTTTCTGCTTGTTAATTTCTATGGTTGCTGCTACTGGGGAAATTGTCCTCATTTGCATTGTCTTTCAGTGACCTACCTGGAGGCAAACACCTGCAGACACTTTATGTTCACAGAAGTATCACTTGGGACAGAGACCCACATCCATTCAGTGCAACCAACTATGTTAAAATAACATTATGGGCAAATATTTCAAAGCTTAACATTTCAAACAGTCGCTTCACATACTATTTTACCCTCTCTTATTGCTCATAATATGTATTGCTGCCAACATAACTTCTTGGCCTCTCCTTTGCCCTGCGTGTTTTTAACTTTTCAGATGGAATTCTTACAGAGCTTTAATTGTAGGAGTTGAGTAACTGCATTCACTTTTTCTAAGAGGAAAAAGTCCCCGGTGAAAGAATGATTTGATTTCAGTTGGAAAAAAAAAAAGAATGAATGAATTTTAAAAAACGATAAAAAGGAAATGTGAATAGGTACGTGTTGCTTATAAATTATGCATGTGTGCATGATTACATATTGAAGGGAATCTGTTAGTCATAAAAATTATCATTTGCATATTGTACCGTATATAAATGTATTTATTCTAAATACAAGTATATATGTATATATATGAAATATATATATATATATTTATTATCCATGTAATTATAATTTAGAAAATTTACATTTTAAGAAAAATGGTCTGGGTGGGAAAATTTTGAATGTATATTAGCATTTTTTTTTAAGGTGTAAATTCTTTTTTAAAAAACTATGTCCTTTGTCTGCTTACAGCATTCTCCAAAATAATGGTTTGGAGTTGAAACATTTCCTCTCTTGAATAATGTTCAAAAGTCTCTTTTTATTTAATTAATTTATTTTTATGTGTACGAATGCGTTTATGTGCTTAATAGTTACAGCAAAATAGATTCAGCTGGTTTGAATAGGAGATTTTTTTTAAAAAGCACTTCTTCCCTCTGTAATGTCAAGATACTGTTTGCATTGAAGCTATAAACTTTATGTTGGCTTAGTTACAGAGCTCACGGAAGGCGGAAACTCAAGTCATATTTAAAGAAAATAGATTGATAATTTTCAAAGTGATCATGACTTAATAGGTTTGGCACACATGTGATAGAATTACAGTTGGTTTTTATTATTTTTTTTTAAATAGCTGAAACTACTAAAAAGTCTGCCTTAAAGACTTCTTTCCCTTAGGCTGCCATACTTGAAGATTCTAGTGGTTAGGTTTTTGGCTTTGTCATTTGGAGCCTTCTTAACCAGGGAAATAAAGGGAACAGTTTTGGGTATTTTATATATGTGACATTCACCAATTAATCTTTTTGTCGGTATCAAGAAGTATCAGGTAAATCCTCTAACAGCTTCTGGTAGTAAATTGGGTTCGTCTGTATATTGAAGATGAGGAAACAGAGACAGAAAGGAAATATTTTGTTACATACATGTACAGAGATAGAACATGGCCAGGAATCTATTGTACTTAATGGCCCTGGGACTCACGTCATAAGAGCAAACAGCAGACCTCCCATCTCCAGTAAGGCTACAAAGCCGCTGGCCAAAACACCTTCCTTCTCCACAGTAACCCCTTCACTGCCACACAGTAACTATCGTCCTGCTAAGGCATGTGTCTTTTCTCCTCAACTAGACAGCAGCTTCATGAGGACTTACGCTTTTTTTATTACCTTCCTAGTCCACTCTGTCCAACATTCTGCTTTCCACAAGGATCAAGTTTTATTAGCTCTTTGGTTGAAAAAAAAATTCCCTTGAGTATTATAGGGCAAATAGGATGATTCACTCTATAGAGGTAAAATATTTAAGGAAATGCAAGGAATACCGAGGATGTTGAAATAAGTGAGGCTTTAAAAAATAATTATTGATATTTATTGATGTGATTCATACATCTCAAGACTAAGTTAAGTATCACCTTTATGGCTTTTAAGAATGGTCGCTTTCTCTTTCCTTCTAAGAAGCCATCAGGTGTCTCCAGCCCACAGATCAGGGACTACCTTCTCTTCCTGAGCAGAATTCCAGAGTCCCTCTTCTCACGGACTCCTGCTGTCCAGTGGGGAAACTGAGACAGTTCCATTCCTCAGATCAGGTAGAATAAATCCTGGCTTCAAGAGAAGAGTGGCTTGATTCTGTTTGAATCTGAATGATCCACATTGGAGAACTGTAATATTCACATGTTGAATATATTTGCTGCTGTTCTCATTTCACACGTATGGAATAATCCAGCGAGAGAGGTTGGAGTAAGAAACTGGAAATGTTGGAACTGGGAGGAAAAGATTCGCTCAGCTCCCCTTTAGAATCTGAGATCAGCTCAGCTGATTAACGGGTAGACATGATCCCTCCCCCTGATGGAATTCATGTTAAGTCTGAAAATCTAAAACCAAAGAAGCCTCATCGCCCCCGATCAAATGTTTTCTAAGTGGGAGCAGAGGAGGCCAATGGATGTGCCGGTGGCATCCGGCCCACAGCCCACTGGTGTGTGGTGGAATCGGAAGTTGCCAGGCTCCATTTCTCCCCAAGCAGTCTCTTTTCCTCATTTTTCCACGAACAAACCTGACCCAGATCTGAAAATATTCCTTTCTCATCGTTCCCCGTTACCCGTGCCTTCATCTGCAAGTCCTATTCGGGTTTTCCTGCTCCCGCTCCTGGCCCATCAGCTCTTACCCCTTCATAGATTTCAGCAAGGGAAGAGAGAATCGAGGAGGGGAGACGGTGAATTCAGCCACCATATAAGTCAAGGGAGAAACGAAGTACTAATTAAGAAAGCCGGGGTGTTATGCAAATGCTCCTGCACTGAAGGAAGGCAGCCTAATGAAGGTGCCCGGAGTGGCGGGGCGGCTTCGCGCGCTGACAGCTGGCTCCCAGGAAGGTCAGGTGCAGGCGGGCGCCAGGGAGCATAATCCTTCAGATTGGCAGCTCTGCCCCCTGGTCACCGTTTGATTATCTCCCAAATTGCTGTATTTCACAGAGATAATGATTTTTTATGGTCACAGATTTGAAGACAACTGCTGTATCCTCAGGGTTGTCGTTCTGCAAGGAGAGGCGGCTGCTTCCTTCAGAGAGAGAGAGAGAGAGAGAGACAGTTCCTTCTCCTGCTCTCTCCCTGGCAACTTCCTGGCATGTTTTATTATCCTAATGAAAGCGATATCAATTATTAAGGGAAACACCCCCGTTCTGATGAATTCCAACCCTTTTCCCATTCCTTAGCCAGTGCTTGAGTCTGGAAGTCTCTTTCTCTGGTCTGCCAAGGCTTCCGGTACTTTCTCGTATTCAAGAGAAGGATGCCGGTCCCTCCGCACAACCTAAGATTGTCTGTACTTAAAATGAGGAGAGGAAGGTTCATCTGGTGCCCCTCAGGAGTGGTGTATGTGAGCATCTGTGTTGTATCCACCCGCACCATTACTTGGGGTCCATCCTCTGAGAGCTTAAGATGGAGCGGGTCACCTCCGCTGACCCCGGGGGCAGCTGGCCCAGGGTGGGGAATGAGGCTGTGATTCACTGTCTCTCTCAAGTTCTTTTAAAAAGCCTTCAAGGTGGGAACTTTTGGCCGGGGTTCCCAAGTAGGATTTTCATTTAATTCTAATGTAAAAGCAGTCAGGAAAAAAAAGTTTAACCAGATGTTTACTCCCCTTGAAGACTGGTTTATTTAGTGTTAGTTATATGATTACTTGTGAGCTCAGGATGAACGGAAACATACTCAGTTTTCTTTACGAGAGTGACCCCTGAAGTCCTGCTGGTGTGAACTTGATTGTTGATACTGGACATCACTGTAGTAATGTGAACTCAGTTTCTGCAAAGATGTTCTTCTGACCTGGAAAGGGAACATCAAGATTTTACCCCTGGAAGAGCTGCAACTTGAAAACCATCATGTTTTAGTTCGGCCTTAATTATTTCAACATTGCTGGTATTTTAATATTTATGAAGAAAAGTATTGCCTGGGATTCATATGTTAAATCACGTCTCTCATCTTAATGGAAGGAAAAGGTAAATAGTGTAAATGAAGCCCACTTGGCTTGAGGTCTTGCTGTTGCGAATCTAGAAAACATGATTCAAAGGTGGCTTGATTATATCCTGTTTCCCATCAAATATTAATTTCCTCATATAGTTCACCGTTTCTACTGTATTTAGTTAATATGCATTTATTTTAGTTTAGAATATACAAGTTAGCTGCATGTGGGGTTCTGTGTGTTTATCTGCAGAGCTGTCTTCAGAATTTAAAAAAGGGAAGATTCTATCATTTATCTTCCCATATTTGCAGTTAGGAAAAAAAAAAGGTGCAAAACCGAGCGCTTCTGCAGGCTGACCACCCACACACGCATCAGCAGCTCTTAGCCTTTTTTTTTTTTTTTTTTTTTAACCTGAAAGGGCTGTCTCTACTCCCAGGTGAGCTTGTATTGAGAAATACATTATCAGCCTCACTACAGAGATAAAATGCTTCCCTAGTGTTTTGGTGCACTTACATATTATGAGTAGCAAAGCCTAAATTTTTTTGGAGGGGGGACATTACAAGCATCTGTCCATATCCGCAGGGGATTGATTCCAGGATCCCTGCAGATACCAAAATTTGTGGATGCCTTAAACGAAATAGTGTGGTCCAGTCAGTCCTCGGTAAAACCATGGGTACAGGATCCGTGGTTGGTTGAAGCCCTGGATAGAACCTGCGAATAGGGAGGGCTGACTGTAAATCATTCTTTCAACAGTTTCATGATTCTTACCAGGTATTGCTCTAGGAGTTCAGCCATGCTGTAGCAGATACCAGTACTTCGTTTCTTTTTACGCTGAATAATATTCTACTATATGGATATACCATAGTTTATCTTTTCATCAGTTACTGTCACCAGGGTTGTTTCTATTTTTGGGCTATTGTGAATAATGCAGCCATGAACATTCGTGTGTAAGTTTCTGTGTGGACATATGTCTTAATTTCTCTTGGATATACATCTGGGAGTAGAATTCTGAAACATATGCCGACTGTATGTTTAATCTTTTGAGGAACTACCAGATTGCTTTCCAAAGTGGCTTCACCATTTTATATTCCCACCAACAGTGTATGAGATTTCCACCTTCTCTACATCCTCACCAACAGTTGTAAATAGTTGTTAGTAGTTTTGATTCTAGCTAACCTAGTGGCTAGGAAGTGGTATGTCGTAGTTTTGGTTTGCTTTTCCATGATGGCTAATGATTTCGAGCACCATTTCAGCTACAATTGGCCATTTGTATATCTTCCTTAGAGAAATGTCTATTCATATCCTTTGCCCACGTTGTAACTGGGTTGTCTTTTTACTGTTGAGTTAGAAGGGTACTTTATATATCCTGGATACAAATCCCTTATCAGATACACAATTTGCAAATATTTTCCTCCATTCTGTAGATTGTTTTTTCACTTTTTGATGGTATCCTTTGAAACACAAAAGGTTTTAATTTTGATGAAGTCAAATTTACCTATTCTTTTTCTTTTGCTGCTGGTGCTTTTGGTGTCATATGTAAGAATTTTTTTGCCGAGTCCAAGGTCATGAAGGCTTACTCCTCTATTTTTTCTAAGATTATATAGCTTTAACTCTTATTTTAAATCTTTGGTCCATTTTGAATTTCTTATTGTATATGGTGTGAGATAAGGGTATAAATTAATTCTTCTGCATGGGGCTAGCAAGTTGTCCCAGCACCATTTGTTGAAAAGGCTATTGTGTCCACACTGCCTGATCTTGGCAAGTTTGTCTAAAATCAATTGACTGTAGAAGCATGGATTTATTTCTGGACTTTGAACTCGATTCCATTGATCTATATGTCTGTCCTTATGCCAGTCATGTACTGTCTTGATTACAGTTGCTTTGTGGTAAGTTTTGAAATAAGGAAATATGAGCCCTCCAACTTTTTCAAGACTGTTTTGGTTACCCTGGGTGCCTTACAAATACAGATGTTGAACAGCCAAATCAGCTTGTCCGCTGATACAGAGAAATCAGTTGGGATTCTGATAGGGCTTGTGTTGAATCTGCAGATCAGCTGGGAAACATTCCATTTTAACCATGTTAAGTCTTCCAACTCAAGAGCACCTGCAGTGTGCCATGTGTGGGGGACCTACGTGTCAGGACTGCTTCCGCGCTGGGTCTTTGCACTTTTTCTCTCGATGCTTGCCGCTGAATGTTCCCTGACCTTCAGATCTTTCCTCAAATGCACCTTCTCTGTGAGCCCCTCCTCGGCCAACGTTCTGTCCCTCACGTGCATCTCTTTTCTCCCTTCTTTGCATTACTGTACTTCTTAACAATGATCATTATGTATTGTATTTTATATTTTTCTAAGTCCTAAGAATATAGCAATTGAACAAAATGAACAGAAATCTGTGCTCTCATGGGGCTTACATTCTAGCAGGAAATACAGATAATTAAAAAAATATATGTAAAATGAGTAGAATGAAAGTAGTAAATACTATGTGAAAACTAAAATTGAGAGAAAGAAGGACTGTGTTAGGATCGCAATGATGAATAAACACAGTTTTAGACAAGATGGCCAGAGGGCAAGTCAGGGAGGCAGAGAGGTATCCAGGCAAAGAGCGTTCGGCAGAGGGAACGGTGTGTGCAGAGGCCTGGGAGTGCGGACTGACAGGGACTCCTGGAGAAGCAGCAGGAAGCGGAGTGGCCGCAGCACAGTCACACTGCACTAGGGAAGCAGTGAGAGGGGCGGGGTGACCCAGGCCGTTCAGGGCCTTGTGGGCCATTTTTAATAGAATTCAGTGTTCGTGGAGATTAAGGATTGTGTCCAAAGGGACACACTCTGTATGGGGACTGTGCTCCCAAGGGTTCCTGATTAGGGTAAAGGAAGAGAAAGCAAAAGTGAGGTCACAACATGGTCAGAGCTCCAACGACATAACTGTCTTTTATAAACTATCTGGATATTTTAATTGCCTCATTGCCTCAGCTATCAACTGTGCATGAATAGAGACTAGTTAGCTAGTTTACTAACACAGGTGTTTTAGCATGCCGGCTTCCCTGCTCCTCCTTTGGGCCTGGAAGAACTTGAGTTGGCTTACCTCTCAAGCCTTGCTGTAAGTCCCGCTGTCGGTATACTCGGTAAGGAAAACTTCGGATCTCTTTGGGCCATCAGAATGTAATTTAATGCGGGCAGTCTGCATCACTGTGCTGTGCCTGGGGACCTCAGTGAAAGAGACACGTTTTGAGTACAGTAAATAAATAAGGAAAACAACAACTAATGGCACCGTGTGCATTTTTGATTGGTTAGAATCTCTATTTAGCCTGAAGTTCCTCTGATCTGACAATAAAAGGGGTTGCTTTGAGCAGTTAGTGGCACTTCCGTAAATTCAGAGGTCCCCGGGACAAGGACAATTCAAACGGTTGTATACAAACAATAGAGAACGGCAGGGAGGCACTGGCGTGTCTACGCCTCGCCTACAGGAAATCACATTCCAATTTTTAAAAAATTCTGCTCTGGCTAAACAAACATTGTCAGCTCTTGAATGCTGCACAGGCTGTCGCTCTGCTAAAATCCTTATGTGAATCATCTCACTAAGCCCTGCTAATAAATTGTATGAGGCAGGTGCCCCCGTCATCCCCATTTTCCTGCTGTGAAGACTAAGGCTCTGCAAAGATAAGTAGGTTACCGTGAAGAAGTAGATTCAGAAGGTGGAGACAGGCACTCTGGCTTCATAATCTATGGTCTTAACCACAGTAACATGCCAACTATATATGGCAGGTAATCAACCAGCCGTTTTCCCCCTGGTGGATTGTGAAGCATGTAAGATTTGGAAACACCTAGAGGAGCATTATCCTGTAGATATAAATGCAAGCTACACATGTAATTTAAATTTTTCTTGTAGCTTCATTTAAAAGAATAAAAAAGAAACATACGGAATTAATTTCAATAATACGTGTTTTTAAATCCAATGTATTCAAAATACTATTGTAACATGTAATCAATGTAAAAAAAAATTGATGAGAAGCTTTATATTCTTTCTTTTTAAATACTAAGAGTGGGTGGGTGTTTACACATCTCAAATAAGAGTACCCGCATTGCCAGTGCTGGGCAGCTACAGTGGGATTATGGCCACCATACTGGATAGTAAAGATTCAGATGATTGGCTGAATTTTTCACATCTCATTTTTTTCCTTCTAGAAGACATAATTAATCATCTAGAGCTGTAATTTAATTAAACTCCATTTTCTTGGAGGTAAAGCAAGAACTCCACCGGTATAATAATTACAAAGGAGGAGTTGCCAGCAGGTGCTTGTCTTCTGATCTCATTAAGAAGTTTGTGTGAATTCTCAGCACAAAGAGTTTGAGACCTTGTGAATTTATAGCCTAAGTTATATGGGGTTTACACATATGTACTGATGTTACCTAAAATATCCCTTCCTATAATGTTCTCTTTACGAACCAGTTCAGGGGATGGAATATTTATACGCTTCTGCTCTGAACATAAGCATTGTAAAGGAGCTATGCTTTGTGCTGCTAACTTAAATGGATTTGGAAAGCAAAGTGGAAAAATTGTAACTTTATGATAAACGTTACCACCTCCCTTTAATGCATTATTATATTTTATAGTTAAAATAGAATGGAACATTGAGGCACTTGTGCAGAATATATAAAAAACACAGAGGCATTGAAGGAGACCAAAAATTACATTTGAGCTTATTAATTTATGAAAAAAACAAACAGTATATTCTCAGACAGCTGCAGCATTCACTCAAGTGAGAAATATGCTAACATGTCAGCAATATCCATCCTCTAATCCTGCCAGGATAAAATTAAACAAAACAATCTCCTCAAATTATTAAAGTCTAAGTCTTTAGGGGAATGCCCTACATTATACTTGAAATTACCGAACCGTGGGCATAACCATGTAGCCACACGTCTCTTTCCTCTGTACTGTATAATTGTGTACAGATGTACCCAGTGTTATGCAATAGACCCTCTCCTTAAAAAGAGTAGAGTGCAAATTCAATATTAAAAATCCTTTAAATGCACTAGGGGAGCTTGCTATTTAAAGGGTTCTTTTATAATGAGATTAATCACCTCTAATTCCTCGTTTTGGCAAGTAAAAGTTTTAATATAGGATTTTTGCAGCTTTAAAAAAATAATGTTTCAGAAGGTACAGAGAAGAAAGAATAACAGAACTAGTATTACAAGTACCCAGTCTGGGGTGCCTGCCCCCACGTCCCGCCCTGATCCTATTCTGTTCTATCTGTGCAAAGATGTCACTCACAGAGTTCTCTTCTTTTCCCTGGCTTATCCTTATACAAGCATACTCTTAGTTTTCCTGTTAAAAAAAATCCCTCCCATGACCCTATTTTGACTTCCATCTACCACCATTTTTCTCCCCTTGACAGCCAAAATGCCTGGAAAGGGTTATCTACTTGATGTCTCAAATTCCTCTCCTCGGAGCTGGTGGGTTCTATAATTTGTGAGTTTGTCAAAAACATTTCCGAGATGATTGTCATTAGGTTTCCATAAAAAATAGGAACAGAATGATCAAAAGTCTTTTCAATAGTAAAGAAACAGGCACACACATGTGTTCACACATTCCTTTCCTGCACCAAAAATGTCTCGTTTCTAACTGTGCTCATTTGGTAGAGCTGCCATAACAAAGGACCACAAATTAGACTAATTAGAAACAGAAATCTGTTGACTCACAGTTCTGGAGGCTAAGAGCCCAAAAATCAAGGTGTTGGCAGAGCCATGCTCCCCCGGAAGGTTTTAGGGAAGGATCTGTTCTATTCTCTTCTAACTTCTACTGGTCTCAGATGTTTCTTGTTCTGTAGGTGACTGTCTTCTCCCTGGGTCTCTTCATGTGTCTGTATCCAAATTTTCCTTTTTTTATAAGTACGCCAGTCACATTGAATTAGGGCTCACCCTAATGACCTCATTTCAACTTGATTACCTCTGTAAAGATTATATGTCCAAATAAAGTCACTAAGTTTAGGACTTTCAACTAAATTTTTCGGGGGGACACAATTCAACTCATAACAACCAACGTCCACAATCTGGTTTTCCTTGGACCCTCCTGTAGGGATACGGATGTCAAATGTGTTGGAGAAGCTTGGTCTGTTCTTCAGAACAGGGTCTGGAAATTCACGTGGAATCTAATTAAATAAAATGATTGTTCGTAATGGTCGTTGAGATTGACCTTACTGTCCCTTATAAAGAAATGCAGGGGTTTTATGGAATATATTTATCTATCCATCTCCATCTTTCCATCGTCTATCCAAACATCCATTTATTATTTTCACAAAAATTGTTGGGCACCTACTGTAGATTGAGCATTCTGCAAGGCTGGGAGGCAATATTCAGGAGTCTTTGCTTTCAGGAGAGTGTGATGTAGACGGTAAGACAAGACATAACATGGGGAAGCAGATAGAACCTGAACTGGGAGAGCCGGTACATGTCATTTTGTAGTTTAGGTCATTACTGAGCAAGTATTCTGAGTGGGAATGTCACTAATCAACATTCTTCACAAAAGTATGGCCAGGATTGGCTCCATAACAGCTTTCTTAAATTCTGGGATTTTGCTGATGATAATCTGTTTTGAAAAATTGACAGCTTAGCTTGAAGCCCTTGCTCCAGCTTGATGCGACCTCACAGTCTTTCCTCTCTCCCTTTGTGGGTGAAGGTGGGGCAATCACAGTGCTACCGATAGGCTCAGCCCAGCCTGTGTTTGGGCCCAGTTCTCATGTGAATGGCGTCAAGTCACTCAAGGTCTAGATCATCTCTGGTCGTCCATGACATATTCATCCACTGGCCTGTTGTTTTCCCCTACTTACAGTATCTTCTTCAGCTCTGCATTTTCAGTTTCTAAACAGTGCCTGGCACAGAGCAGGCACTCATTAAGTGTGTTAGCTGACCGAGCAACTGTCTTGAGATGGAAGGTGAGGACTGGCGGGTGAGGTCAAGATGGGAAAAGCACCAGATTCCTCCCATTTAAGGTAGCGTTAAAGCAGTGGTAGTAGGATCCTGACATGAGCTTGAAAAGCTCAACCAGGAAAAGCCAGAAGATAAATACAAACCTCATTCATTTATGATTCTCTACTGTTTGCCAAACACTGTAGACTCAATGCTCCCTCCTTCCATCTTCCATGCTGGGGGTTAAAATTAGAGCTGCAATTAAATGTGTGGTTTGGGGCTAGCATGAAATATCTGTATTTTTTTAAATGACATAAGAATAAAACTCATCTCTTTCTTTATGAACGAGCTCCACATAGGGTCCCGCTGGAGTAATGTTTATTGTTGCATCAAACATTAATGATAATCCCTGTTAGGACTGCATTCTGCTCCAGAATGGGAATTCAGAAGAGCTTGAGAATGAGTTTTCAGGAAGAACAAAAGGCTAGGAAAACATTTTCATCCAAAAAGCGCAGGCTTAATAACCTAGGCCAGGCGTCTATATATGCACTCACAAATCCAATGATTTGATTTGCTAAAGTCTGTTGACTCACATGCCTTCCATGTAATTCATTTGACCACAGCAGTACACAGGAGGACACACACACAGTAAACACACCCTCAAAGCACGTCTATTTTAGAATCCCCCCAAATGCTACAAGATCTGAATTTACGAATGTTGTGTAAACTCGAGGGAGGTGGGAGGCAGAGAGCATGTGAATGCATTTTTACTGTCAAGCGAGTTACGCGTGTGAAGCGCGATGACCCTGCTGGACACCGTCCGGGAGGGCCCGGGATCTCCACCCTACGAGACCCACTGTGAGCCAAGCTTAGTGACTTAATGGTGTGAAGCTCTGGCTCCCGGTTCATGTCGAGAATTACCTCAATACATTCTAATTTATGTCTCAAGATCCTATCTCTTTTAAAGAAAATAACCATGAGATGTGTGTCTTTTACTGAACAAGATGCTTCCAAGAGAAGTTATGGAAGGACTGGTGACTTCAGATTCATCAAGTGACTGAAGTTTAGGAGAGAGGCGCCGAGAAGAGAGAAAGGTGGGAGAAAATGGAGAAAGGCTCAGTTTGGAGGGATAGCTTTGCTTTCCCACAAGCAGATATTACGTGTCATCTCACTGCATTTAATATGGGTTCCTGTCAGTGACGTTTCTTTTATTCTTTGGTAATTATGAGAATGCAAGCTGCAGTAATTTATTCTTTTTATTTAAACTCACGCTGGATCCGGAAACTTCTCCATCTGCTGGTTGCCCTAACTCTTGTAAACTGTCTTGAGCTGGCATAAGGGAATTGAGGTCTCCTGAGAAAAGCCTATTATGAATGTTATGGATTCTGGTACATTCTCTTTCTGATAACCGACTTTTACAGTCCTCATTTTTATCCTAGGAAATTTTTGTGTTATTTTCCTCTCACCGTGCTCCCTGGCTCAGATCCTCGTCAACTGAACACTTCCCTTCTGCTTCCCTTTGTTTATCTGCTCTTTTACCGCCTCCCTGTTTTTGAATGTTCTCATTTACCTTTGTGTTCTTGCTGGACAAAAGCTCTTTATCCTCTAGGCAAGCTTAGCATTTAGTGGTAGTGAGCACAAGCATTGGTCCTTGCCAAGGCATGTTCATCTTTTAAGGTACTTAATAGTTTCTGTGTTGTTTTAAACTTAATTGTATTTTTGCTTCTCCCAGCTCCCATTAGATTATGTATGTGTGGATGATTCATCGTTGCCTCTGCCAGAATTCTTAGACTATATTTCGTTCACCTTTAATGTCTGTTGGATGCATGTAGGAATGAATGAATGCACAAACAATGAATGTATGAATTTTTATACAATACCTTCTCTGGATTCAATTCTCCCTTTCTACTCTCTACAGGTGACCACAGAAGAGAAGAGAAAATTCTACGCGCACCCATGCCCCAGTTTGCTGAAGGTAGCTTGTGTATCACTGAGAAACCATCTGGCCACTTGTGAAGCCAGGCGCCCAGGTTTGCTTTTGTTTGTGGAAAATCAGTATGCTCCTTCTCGTTCCCACAGATAGCTCCAGAAAACACAGAGAGAGAATCTCCTTGAGGCCTCAGCAAAGTAAATGCCATATTGGAGAAGCCCGTGGGGCAAGTGGCTGCAGAAGGCTCTAGGCGCTATGGGCAGCCTATAAAACCCGAGGGGGGCCTCTGGCCAATAGCCAGAAAATATTGAAGCCCTCAGACCAAACAACTGCAAGGAAATGAATCCTGCCAACATCCTGAATGTGCTTGGAAGTGGGTTCTTCCCCAGTTGAGCCTCCAGATGAAAATGCATTCTGACTGACACCTTGATTACAGCCTGTGACACTCTGAGCAGATGGCCCAGCTAAGCCATACCTGGAATCCTGACCCCCGAAAATGTAATCAATGTGTGTTGTTTTTAGCTGCTAAGTTTGGGAGAATTTGTTATAAAGTAATAGAAAGCTAATATAACACATTTTGATTATCCACGTAATAGAGGAGCTGGCATCTTCAAACTTGTGTTTTGTGGCTGACAATATTCTAAATGATACCCTCCCCCAAGGATTATAGTGTCCCAAGGCAGGAAAAAGAGGATGGACTGTATCTTCTCGTGTGTTTCTTCTTCAAGAGCAAAGTTTTCCAGAGTTCCCTCTCCCTAGTTAGTAGTAGCTAGTAGTCGCCCAGATGGCCAGAACAGCATCTCATACTCATTCCTAAATTGGCCACTGGTAAGGGGAATGCTGATAACATGATCAGCTTGGGTTAATCCAGGCTTATGTCCTGGGTCTAGAGAAAGTCCAGCCTCTTCTGTTACATGCAGCCACCTAGGAGCTGAACAAAACCAGGGTTTGGTGGCAAGAAAAAAAGGGGTAGGGAGTGATGCTAGGTGAACAATCACAGTGTTGGCCTCAGTGAAAACAATGGGGCTTCAGTTTCCCCATTTTTAAAAGTAGGGATCTTGACTAATTCAAGGTCTGTAGAGAGATCTGAACATTGATAGTTGCTTCCTAGAGTATTGTGCTGAGAAGCATTCTGAGCTCAGCAGGAAGGATACAGGGATAGATTAGCAATGTCTGCTGCGGGCATAGGAAGGAGGAATTATGCACAATTGTGATTCTAATGGTTAAAGGCAACTATGACAAAGGAATAAAATGTATTATTTAAGAGCATAGATTACAGCATCAAACCGTATTCAGATCTGGGCTTTGTCACTCAGTAAACGGGTGATCAATGGCATTTTACTTCCTGTATTTCAGTTTTCTCAACTATAAAATAAGGATAAAAGTAGCAAGTGAGAATTAAATGAGACAATACATGTAAAGATTCTTCGCCCAGTGTTAAAATGTGTGTGTGCTAAGAGCTCATTACCTGATAAGTACTAAATAAATGTTTTCCATTATTTTTCAGAGACATGATTACCACTGTGTTGATGAGTTAAAAGAACGATGTCTTGCACCAAGGTAAGATTCGGGGCAACTTGGTGAGAAAAACTCCACTCGGGGCAAAGTTTTTACTATTGATGAGACTAACATTATTTACCAGCTTAGTTTTCCTAGGATGGTCTTGGTTTTTTCTGATGTTCTTGTGTAATTAAAATATTCCCTCTTTCAGTCTCAAAAGAGTCCTGGTTCGGATAATAAACTTCATGGTAACCCTAACTATTGTTCTTGCTAAGGTTTTGAGTTAGAAGAACTTTCCTTAGAAATACTTCTCTTTTTTAAAGGTGTTTCTGGTTCTGGATCACTTTCTTGTGGATTTCGTGGTCTAGCCGTCAGTTATGGACTGCTGCTTAGAATTTAGTTTTTTTTTTTTTTTTTAATTTTTTTAGGTGGAATATTATGGCCATGTAGAAAATTTCATTGCTGCCTGCTATAATCTTCATTAATACTTGTAATCCCAGACTTAGACCTTCATTCTTTGGCTTTTTTTTTTTCTCCAAAGTAATATGCAGATATCCCTTCCCCAGAAGAAACAATTCATTAGAATTAAAACTGAGTTGAATGGGATGGGAACTTCAAGTCAGTGTCCTATTGAATCAAGAATGGTTTCCTATTCTGAGATATTTATCATCCTTTCTCAATTATGAAATGATTTCTGTGGGGAACAAGCCATTCATGCGGGTTAAATCTTTCATGAAATCCAGGAAAATCCTGCATGATCGATGCAATTCAAATGAAAGTAAATCAAAGTGAATTTAAAGTATTATTGCAGATGTAAATACCAAAAAGTTATTGTCATTTTCCCACAAATTGGGCTAAAACTGGCCATACGTTAACTTAGACAGCATCTTATATTTTCTGAGAGCTGACATTGACTAAGTTTTCTTTGATCAGTGCACATAAGAAAGCAACTGGAAAAACCACACATGGGTAAGACAAAGTTCTATATGGACAGTAGTTATTTTACAGTAGAATACAGCATAACTTCCCAACACTGAAGCAAGTAACTAGTAGTTCTATGAGTTGATCTTTAGGTAACTGCCTTATATGTTACATAGAAACATACATTTCGGTCCTCCTTTCATTAATTACATTTTATCATAATTATGTCATAATGCATATAAACTTGTAAAATTATTGTATGCCAAAAGTGATTCCACAGCACATTCCATGCTGCTGGTAAGCACAGACTCTTAATCATCTCAAAAAGAGGGATGTTAAATTCTACCCTTATCCTGGATTTCCTGCTGTCTCTCATAGAAAACTGCCATCTCTTTGTCTCCAGTGTTCCATGAAGCTCAAAATCTGTTCATAGAATAGAAGGTGGATATTTGGGGGGAAACTGCAGGATATAGAGTTTGCTATGGATTTTCCTTAACCCATAATCAATTTTATTTTCTCAATTTTGCTTTTAAGATGTAAGAAATATATCCTGTTCTTTCTATGAAAGTACCAAAATTAGAATTTTTCCTTAAAAGATATCTCAAACATAGAGTAACCCAATGTTTTGCAAACTATTAGGCCTTTTTTGTGTGTGTAAATGCCACAGGCAGCACGGGACTGCCTGCCTGCTCCTACCTCTGTGCATTTGCCGAGTAAACATCTCGAGCTGATTAAACGAGGGAATCACAAAAGCTGTTGGTACAAAACACAGGCATATAAGCACAACAAAGGGAAATTTTCTGTCAAAGCAATGCCAAATTAATTTGCCCCTCCATCCTTAATCATGCATGATAGGTTTTATTGCTGCTTCTGTAATCTTACTTTTATTAAGGCTGCTATCAGACTCAGAACCCAAGGATTTTATTAGCACAGGTGCTTAACAAGTAAAAAACAAAACATTTATGCATAGGAATTTAGAGTCATACCTAATGAATTAATTTTTATTTTTGCCACAAAAGTTAATCTACATACGTTGGAAATTCTTATAGTGATTATCTTAACTTCTTTATAATGGAAATATTATTAATATTGGAAGGTGTGTTCATACTCCTTCTCTTTAAAGGAAGATACCCAAAAACCCCATTCGGCATAATTTCCTGAGAACTACCTGTGTGAAAACACAAAGACCGCACATGGTACATGTGATTGAAATGACATAAATTAGAAAGTTGGAATGACTATGACCAAAGCCATACAGCAGATACTTAAGACAGAGAATACTGCTTAAACTTCCTTTTTGTGCTCAGAAACCCAGTAGCTTGAGAGAGACTCAGGGAAGTGATGTGCCAAAGGGTGTCTTGGAAAACTTTATCCCCACCCATGTGGTCTCCATCAGCATGTTCTCCGAGTTACCCCAAACAAGCATGGGTAAGAACAAGCACTCGCCCCTTGTGCAAAAGCAGCTTCAAGAAAAGATCTCAGAGGTCACACCCTGAAATGCTTAAGGATAACCTAAATAAGAGAAGCTCAGAAAAAGTATGAATCAAAATATGAAAATCTATCAAAAGACAAGATTAGAACAAATGGAAAAATATACCCATGGTCTTGAAGGAGAAGACAATATCTTAGGACTGTTCTGATGTATGTGCATTGAATGTCATTGCAGTTAGAATCCAAGCTTTGGGAGAGAGTTGTATAAAATGGTCTAAAGGAAGAGCTAATGCACGACAATTGTCAAAATATTATGAAAAGAATAGTGAGATGTGCCTTGGCCAACATCACAGGGTGGTCAGATAAACATGGTAACAGCATTACACGGGGGGACTAGGGCACTAGAAGAGAATAAAAATGCAGGAAAAATATTACTATTATATGGACAGTTCATCTATTTTTAAAAACCTATAATCATTTCAGTGAGAAAAAGCTAGGTTACTTAACGATATTGGTGGCACAAATGACTTCCAATCTGGATATGCAAAATTAACCTTCACATGAATTCACAGCTTTAAATATTTTTAAATGAAATAACACAATTTTAGAAGAAAATTATGGAAGCCTACCTGTCTAGTTTAGAGAAAAGGGAAAATTCTTAACCAAGACCAGATTTTATTTACTTACTTACTTACTTATTTATTTATTTATTTATTTATTTATTTATTTATTTATTTATTTATTTATTTATTTTACAAGTGTCATCAATTTACTTTTTTTAGTATGAAATTATTTTTTTATTTAAGTTTAGTTAGTTTACAATGCTGTGTCAGTTTCAGATGTATAGCAAAGTGATTTGGTTATACATACCGAATTCTTTTTCAGATTCTTTTCCATTATGGGTTATTACAAGATATTGAATATAGTTCCCTGTGCTCTCTACACGTCTTTGTTATCTTGTGTATCTGCTAATCCCAAACTCCTAATTTATCTCTCCCTTCCTTCCTGTTTTGGTAACCATAAGTTTGTTTTCTGTCTGTGAGTCTATTTCTGCTTTGTAAATAAGTTCATTTGTATCAATTTTTTAGATTCCACGTATAAATGATATTTGTCTTCCCTTTCTCGCTTACTTCACTTAATATCATAATGTTGTTGAAAATGGGATTATTTCTTTTTTTATTGTTGAGTAATATTTTATATATATACATTTATACACACATACACATATACACAGTACATCTTCCTTATCTGTTCATCTGTCGATGGACGTTTAGGTTGCTTCCATGTCTTGGTTATTGTAAGACCAGATTGATTTTAAGTAGAGAAATGACAAATTAAATTATGGTACATCTATATCATGTGATTCTATGTAGCTATTAAAAAGAATGAACTAAAGTTTCACCAGCTGACAGGGATTTTTATGAGTGAAACGGCACATAACAAAGCAAGATGCAGGTAGTCATATTATGGCATACAGAAACACACACACGCCCACCTATATAGGCATATACGTTTATAAGTGATCATAAGGGCTTGGTAAAAAATGTGAAAAGAAACAAATTACAACTTCAACACAGGTGCAGGCACCTTGCTGGGGCTCTGGAGCAGAGCGAGGAGTGATGACAGAGGAGGGGAGGAGAAGGAGCAGAGGAAGGGGCAAAGCATAAGAAAGAAAACAAGCCAGCACTTAAAAAAATAAAGCAACCAGCATGTGCTATATGTTGCCATTTAAGAATACACACTTTGGAATAAAGAAAATAGTTTTTTATTTAGAAAGTATAGTTTTCTTTCTTTCTTTCTTTCTTTCTTTCTTTCTTTCTTTCTTTCTTTCTTTCTTTCTTTCTTTCTCTCTTTCTCTCTTTCTCTCTTTCTCTCTTTCTCTCTTTCTCTCTTTCTCTCTTTCTCTCTTTCTCTCTTTACAAGCAACCCATTTTCTTTTAAGGCTTAAGAGAAAAAAAAATCCTAGGCAAGTGAAAGTATAGTTTTCTATTCTTTACTTCCAACCATATTTCCTTCCCTCGGCCAGTCTTGTACTGACTTTCTGGGGCCCCCACACTGCCCCGTACTACCATTCTTCGGTGCGTGCACGCCCACCACAGGGTGCGTGTGTGATACACCGGGGGCGTATGCATATTACATGCGTGTGAAATCTAAAACAAGAAAAGAAACAAAAAACAGCCAAACTCATAGAAAAAGAGATTAGATTTGTGGTTACCGGAGGCAGGGGATGGGGAGGGGGGTGTATGGCAGTAACTGGGTCAACTACTTTTTGGGTTTGGGTTCGTAGTAAATGCTTAATACATAATAGTTATTATTACATTCACTACTATGTTTAATATGCTGCAGTAGATTAACACAGCCACCAAAGGAGGGTGGAATCAAAGAAGACCCAAGTTGGCTTCCTGTGCACAAAGTGACGTGGAGGCCTGATTCTGGGCTGGTCGGTCTGTCTGCGTGTGGGGTGGACTTCTGGCTTCTATGGTCGTTCTTCAGCAGAGCTGTGGATGCTTCCCTGCTACTTTATACCATCTGGCTCTCGGGGCAAGCACCGTAGATACCTCTCATGCTCTCTATGGCTGGACAAAGAACCCAGGGCACCTTTTCCTGTTGAACAGTGAGCTTTCTAAGTAGAATGGCAAGATGTTTCTTTTAAGGTGTGATGTTGTTCTTTTATTCCTAATTTGAATTATCTTCAATGTCAAATGGAATTAGAGAGCATTAGCCTGTTTTAGAGACACGCTCCTCGTAACAGACTGAACTAAAATGAGGTTCTGTTGGCCAATCCACTTTCTTTCTTTTAGGAACTGAAATTGGGTAGTCATGCAGTGAACAGGTCACTGGATTGAAAGTCAAATGACCTTGTCTCAAGCCTTGACTACACCTCTTAACAGCTTAACAGCTAGATAACGTTGAAGAAGGTGCTCAATATTTCCTTATCTATAAAATTTGAGAGATGCTGACGATACCTAAATATATGGAACAAGACTGCTGATGAGAGTGAGGGTAGATAGCATACTAGGACTGTTTGGGTGAAATATAAAAGGTTGCATCCATATTTCATTCAAAGGAAATGTACTAAGTGTGTATTATGGATCAAGCTCTATCCTATGATTTGGAAAGGAGCAGCAGATGGATTATGATTCATGCCTTCATCGAGATTACATTTATGCAGGTAGAGCATGTTAGTTTTCTATTGCTGCCATAACAAATTTTCACAAAAGTTTAAACAATACAAATGTATTATCTCACAGTTCTGCATGTTAGAAGTCCAACATGGGTCTCACTTGGCTAAAATCATGGTGGAAGCTGCATTACTTGCTGGAGGCTCTATGGGAGAATCATTTTCCCTGCCTTTTCCTCTTTCTTAGAGGCTGCCTGCATTCCTTGATTCATGGCCCCCTTCAACCATCTTTAGGTAGTGTTGGAGCACCTCTCTGAGCGGTCCTCCATAGTCCCATCACTCTTTGACCCACATCACTCTTCTGCTCCTTCTTCCACCTGTTGTAATTACACTGAAACCACGTGGATCATCCAGGATTATCTTACGATCCTTCAGTTAATCATGTCTGCAGATTCACAGGTTCTGAGGATTAGGGGGTAGACATCTTTGGGGGCTCAAAACATAAAGTACACTTTAGCTGAGTAGAAATGCTCTAAATGACACTTGCTGTTCGGTTTATATCAATATAATCAAAATCATACAGCACAGTTTATGATTTTATTATTGTTGTTTTGTTTTGCACCCTAGGCTTATGCCTGACTTACAAGGAGAATTAGATTTTGATTAAGAAATTATTCCTTCCCAGTTCTATCTAGAGTTTTGTGCTTTGTTTTCCCCTTAAACTATGGTGGGTGGGTGGGGGGTGGAAATGGAAAAGAAGCTGATAGCCAGAGGAGAAAACCGAATCCATTTATTATTTCTATGTAAAGCCTGGGTGCATGATATCTTATTCATTGACCTGGATCAGAACCAGTGTTGAAATCTCATTGCTGAGATGTGATGCTCTGACCCTGAGGAATGAATTTAGCTCAGAACAGACAAGACCATCCGTGACAGTCGCTGTCTATTTCTGGCACATTAAATCAAGATTTTTGGAGTGTCAGAATCTGTTATAACTTGGACTGAAGTATGACAACCTGTCAGAAAATTTCCACAACCGATAACATCCCCTTGAGGTTAATAGACAAAATTATAAGATGGCATAATTTGTGTAATATGATTCATAAATTCCTTGTCATAAAGTCTCAAGGGTGGGATTTTATAAATATGTAGTCAGTTTTACTGCATCACTATGTAATACTTGATCCCTTTTGCTATAAACATATTTACAAAACAGAGTGAGAAGCATTTCAAATCAATTCAGTCTGATAAGGGTTTGTAGGTAATTGACGATACGGGACACACACTCCTAGGTGCTGCGGTGGGTACATTCGGGTAATAAAAGACGACTCCTGTGCTCAGAGCTTAAAAGCTTGTTGCTGTAAGCAAGGTAAACACAGAAAACAACTGAAGAACATTACAAGTCAATATACTCAAGCCTGTTCCAGACCAATGAACGATGAAAGCTCATTGGGTTCTGGGGACATGGTAAAGGCTGAGGGATGTTTAGGGACTTGAGACAGGATTTGAAACATGGAGCAGGACATTTTAGGTGGAAGGAACTTTATGAGCAAAGTCTCCAAGATCAGAACAAGAATTTGACGTACACCCTCAGCTAGTTTATCATGTAGCTACTCACCGAAGGCTGGCCTGTTGGTTTGATCATTACACGGTTTTAGGTTGTTGTTATATATAGTCATGGAGTGTTCCATTCATGCCTACAGTGGATTGTTGGCTAACAGACAAGATGCCTAAGAAAGACTGCGGTTGAAATGTTAGTGAATAGGATGGTAAGAATGACAGCAATTAAATTTTTTCTTTCATGGGCTGAATTATGTTCCTCCTAAACTCATATGTTGAAGTCCTAACCCCTCCAGTACTTTAGAATGTTTGGAGATAGGGTCCTTTCAAGAGGTAGTTAAAATATGGCCAATAAGGTGGGCTCCAATCCAGTATGACTGGAGTTCTTATGAAAAAAAAAAAGATAGAGAGAGATGAGGACACAGAGAGAAGACCATTGGAAGATGCAGATAGAAGCTGACCATCTACGAGCCAAGGAGACAGCACTCAAAAGAAATCAAACCAGCTGACATCTTTGATCTTGGACTTCTAGTCTCCAGAACTGTGACATCATAATTTTCTGTTGCTTGGGCAAAAAAGGAAAAAAAAAAAAAAGAATGTGAGGGGCAAAGTACATTAAGGTTATTGAGATGGGAAAAAAAAAGGAGAGGGAGCTGTGAAATATAAGACTAATCGTGTTTGGGCATATTTATTTGTGCCTGTGTTCACGTGTGTGTGCCTTGTGTGTCTGTGTGACATAGACACACAGTTCAGTGCTGTGGTGTAGCCCAAGGAAGGGCACGATGCTCGTGAAGACAGTAATAATGGTAATAATATGTGCTAGGCATTTACAAGCATTATCTCATTTCATGCTCACAGCAACCATATGAAGTAAGCATTGTTAATATCTTAATTTTACAGAATTAAAAAAATCAGGCTCAGAGAGGTTTAGTGCTGAGCCCATGGCCACACAGCTAGCAAGTGACAAAGCTGGGCTTCCATTTCACCTTTTTGTTCTTAGGGAGACCCACTGCCTCAAAAAAAAGTGATAATTATTAGCAAAACAGTCTGCTCTGCAACAATGCAACTTTTATTTTGGTTCATATGCTATTGGTAAAATGAAGGAATAACAGTATAGTATGGAAATCGTGTTGGCTTTTGCATGATTTCCCCCAGTATGGCCATAGTGTTTAGCAATTAGGGGCAAAGTTTCTCATAATTAAAGAGAAAATCTTAGCTATATGTGACTTGAGAAAAAAATTGGAAGATCCTGGAGAGATGCCTTTCTGGAGTGTGACAGTGTTTGGCTTAGTGGGTTCAAGAATGACTTCACACTTTACTAAGTGAAACTATCTTAAACAAAAGATAGCAGAGTATAGCTTCTCTTTTGCTCTTTGATTTTTTTTTCACTTTACCATATATCTTGGAAATCACATCATATCATTTCATAGAGCTCTTATTCATTATTTTATTTTATTTTATTTTAAATTTTTTTTATTGTAACTTCATGGTGCTGCCTTCTGCAAATGCACTGTCGTTGTTTCCAATCTCTCTTCCATATGTGGGCATTGAGGCTGTACCCGTATCGTGCCATTTAAAACAGTGATGCAATGAATAACCTCTCGCGTGTGTATTTTTGTATTTTGCGGTGGGTGTGTATTGATACTGTAATTTCCTAGTTTTATCAATTGTGCCGTCTTCTCCTGCACAGGGCTGTATCAACCTGCGTTTCCACTTTTCCCCCTCCGTGAGTGCCTGGTTTCCTAACTTGTCAATAGAATGTGCTGTCAACTTTTTAAAAATTTTGCCAATCTGATAGGTGATGGGTAATAAATAGTAACTCAGAGTAGCTTTATGCTTCATTTCTCTTGCCAGGAGTGAAGTTGAACATCTTTTTCATATGTTTAACATCTAATGTTGACCTTTTTGGGTGACTTGTCTGTTCTTGTCTTTTGCCTATGATTCCGGTCCTTGTTCCCTTAATTTTTAAGATTACACACACAGACACTTTCTCTCTCTCTCCACACACACACACATACACATACATGGGATACACACACATACAGTTATATATGTAGTATTTGCTGTTTATCTGTGATATAAATATTTTTTACTAGTTTGTCATTTGTTGTAGCTTTGTTTATGGTGTTTTGTGCTGTGCAAAGTTGGTTTTTTCATGTTTATATTGTCAAATCATCACTCTTCTTTATTGGCTTTGGATTTTGAATCAATAAGAACACTTTTCGTAACTATACCCAGTTTATATAGGAATTTACCCGTTTTCTTCTATACCTATAGGGTTTCAAATTTTACACTTCTGATCGACTCATGGGTACTACAATATCCATGAGTCTCTTAAATGGTAGTTTTAACACTATAATCAATAATATTATTTGGTTGACAGTAAAAATAATAATGACAAACAGTTATGGAGTGACTGCTAAATGCCAGACATTTTTCTTAGCACTTTGCATATTTTGACTCATTCAACCCTCCTAACAACTCTATGATGTATGTGCTATTATTATACCCATTCTATGGATGAGGAAAATGAAACACAGAGAAGTTAAGTGCTCTGCCTAAGGTCACACAGCTAGGGAGTTGCAGGGCTGGATTTGAATGTAGGTGGTCCAGAAAGCACCCCTTCCCCACTAGACTCTCCTTCCTTTCCAGTAGGTCGTATACACCAAGGGCAAATGATGACAGTGATGGTTATCCCACAGGGTTCTGAGGGTTAATTAAGAGATCGTTTGTGCAGTTGTAGTACAGTGCATGGCACACTGCAGGGGCTCAGTAAACTGCTGCTGAATTTAAAGGGAGATGCTAAACCCACAGCTCTGTAGATCAGTCACGTATACAACCATGACACACACTCCTTCCCCAGGTTTCATTTTCATGACTAACAACAGCATCTAATATCGGGACCTTAAATTTCCTGACTCTAGCTCACGTCACTGAAGAGCCTTAACTGAAGGGTGCGGCTTCACCTCTGGGAAAAACAGAGGCGAGGAAGGAGCTGAGTAATTCCAACCACCATGCACCGGCTCATCTCCAGACACACCCACCTAAAGCGAATCAGCAGAGTTGAACCCAGTGATTCTTAAACTTTGTTTCCCTCAGGACCCCTTCACAATCTGGCAAGTCTATTTTATTATCTACTACTGCATTCAGCTATTGGCCATCTCATGTTGTATGCAGTCTGGAAGACTCTACTATATGCTTGTGAGCCAATGAAAGTTAAAAAAAAGGCAACTTGTCATTATTATAAAAATAAATTTGACTTTGCCGATACTCTAAAAGTATCTTCAGGACACCTAAGTGTCCCTTGATCCTACCTAGAGAATCATGATTCAGCATATGGTAAATGCTTCATAAATATATAGTTAATATCATAAATCGATAAATTCTACATAATGTACAGGCAACACAATATCGTGCCTCGAGCAAATACCGTGTCTAGCCACACATTTCATCCAGTGCTCACAAAGTTCTTAGAAAATACCTATTATTGTCTCCTTTCCTATTTGAATGCACATTCTCTCCAAACACATGTACCCTGTGGAGGAAGACACTGAAGCTTAGGAAGGTTAAATAACCTGCCCAAGGTCACATAAATTGAATTGGCACGATTCACTATCAAACTTTTCAATTTAGACTTAACTTCAAGCCTAGGATTCTTTTGAGAAGGAGTTAAAATGCCACGCCAACGATCTTGAGGTTTGGATTTGCATGCATCATTCAGATCAGGGCTTCATCTGAATTTTCATTTATTTGGTCAAACACTCTATTGAATTAAATGGATTCGTCAGATCAACCCAAATAAAGAAGCAGATTTTGCCCCACGACACACCACCAACCTGTAGTTTGCATTATTTCCTGCATTTGAGATCCATTGTTGTTCAGCAAGGAATGGAGCAAGGGTAAATACATAATGAAACTAGGAGGAAGTTTAAGGGCAGACAAAATGCAAATAACGGAACAACAAAGAGTGGCCAACACAGCCCGAACATCTCATCATCCAAACCAAGAGGAGGATTGAAGCCTGGGAAAAAGGGGCCCCCATATTAACCAAGCAATCTCATGGACCACACTTACTAGGCACTTCCATCCCAACAGGATGTTATTACAATCAGGAAGCCAACATCGCTGGCATATGGCAGAATAACAGTGTGTGCTTATATTCAGAAATTTGTAGACCAGATAGAATCTTCATGGTTTTATCTGAAATGCTGTCTTTTGGAAATTCAGATGAAAAAGAGAGAAAATTCTTTCCATTTATTCTCCAATTGAAAGAAGAGATGAAGGGAGGGGAAGAAAATCAGGGAGGTTTCCCTTCCTCACCCTATGTGCAGGTTTAGTGAAAAATTTATCTCTGACCACGAGCCAGCACTACATATTCCCATGTGGGAGATGTCTTCAACTCATTTAAATTTGTCAAGCTGAGGAATCTTGGCGCTTTTATAGCTGGGGAGGGAAAACACTGGATGTTTATTTTTCCGCTACTCTAAGTAGGGTTATATATGGAGGGAAATCGATTTGGGGGAAAAAAGTCCAAAGAGCATGACTTTTGCTTAGTTATTTAGAACAGCATACATGCGGTTGAAGATAAAATAGAATATCGCCCTTAGAAGGTGCGTATAAATAAGCAGTCATTAACTATGTGGCTGAAAATTAGGATTTGACTTGTAGGGCTGTTAGAAATTATTCATCGGTGCTGTGCTTAGCGTATTTTCTTGGAAAAACCAATTTAGAAGAAACAAAAGGATTTCATTTCTTGAAACCAAGATGCTTAAAAACAGGAGACTTTATTTCATCACTTTCGCACATCTCTTGCTTGTGTGAGGTTGTCCTCATCCTCACTTCGTCCTTGATACTTTTTGGTCTAGTTTTAAGCACTCCTGGCTTTTCCTACTATTTTCCATTAGAACCATTTCTACAGCCCAATAGACTGTTAAGAAAGTTTGAGGGGATTTTTTTATATACTGATTTTCCCCTTGAAATTCTTCTTTTTTAAACATTTTCTCCATCCAGTTATCTCTCTCTTTTGTTATGCTTTAGTTATGCCTAAATAACTCTTTCTCCATTTTGGTTTTCATAGCCTTAGGATATTTTAAGCAATCATCCTGTCTCTCATCAGCTCTGCTTTTAAGCTTGAGATGGCACCCTCACTGACCAATGAGGCTCTTTGAAATCCAATGTTTGTAAATAGAAGTTTGTGATCATAGGGGTTAATGCGATGGGGGTAAAATATTTTATTTATTTACTTTCATTCACTTCTTTGCGCTGCTAATGGAAAAAAGGACAGAAAAGAAAAGTATTTGCTCTGAAAACTGTGGAAGAAAGTGTTTGGATCAGTTCATTCTTCCTATAAGTCTATGAACATTTTCTCAAAGGGGAAGAATCTAACTCCATAGTATTTCTTTGTGAAAAATTACCCTGTGTGTTTTCTGCAAGAAGTAAAGAGACTCTTCTGAAAAGCTTAGAAGTAATTTATAAACAGATCTTAATGCATCTGAGAGTTGTAAGACTTAAGAAAAAGAAAAAAATATATATGTATATACTTTTGAAAAGTTGTTTCAAATCATATTTAGTTAATTAATTCCTTCACTAATATACCGATATTTGAGATCCTTTATGTGTCAAACACTGTAGTAAGAAAAATAAGAAAGCCATGGATCCTGTCTTTCAGAAGGGCATTCCATAATAAGGAATGAAAACAGGCTAACAGATAATAAAAATGCAAATGCAGCAAATGCCAAAATAAATGAGCAAGAACAATTTGGAATTTTCAAAAATCCATTATTCTGTAGGTAAAGTGAAAAATTCCAAAGAAGTGGAATCATTAGCAGCGCCTCCCAATTACTTTCTGAATTTGGATATTTGCATATTAGTTTTTTTTTTCAATTAGAAGGGTAATTAAATGGCTTACAAAGTATTCAGTTTTGTATCTTACTAGAACTGGAGCTTTGATATATCAGTTAATGTATAATTGTAGAAAATGTAGAAAAACATCTTTAAAAGGTTGCTTAAAAATTTGGTTCATAATTCAAAGAAAGTTTAAAATGTTATTTAAAGTACATCAGAGCATCATAGTACAGAGAACTGCCCTCATTTGTAATCTCATATTGCATTAAATTAAGAATTTGGTGTCATGACAACCAACTAATCTATATGTAGAGGCAACCCATTGGGAACACAGAGCAATACTCAGGATTATACTCACCATATTTCATTTAGATAATCCTGCTTTTAGAGGCTGGATATTTAAGATACCTTTTCCCACTCCGATTACTTTTTTCAACGTCCTAACCAAAATCAGGTTGTTTTGCCTCTGGCTTGAGCTGACCATTTGTAGGTAAATTATCAATTGATTGACTGGATTATCGCAAGATGAACAGGACCCAGCATTAAGTTCATTAAAAACAATAGGAAGGAAAAACAGTTGGTCTAGTTACTTTGATATCTAAGCATCTAAATCAGAGTAAGTTTTTCATGAATAGTACTTAGTCATCCTGTCAGTCACTACATTTAAGAAGTTGCATTTTGTTTAATAGAATAAAACTGTTAATTTCAGCCCAGTCCAAGTCAAAATAATAGGAAGCTAATTGCCAGCTTTTAGTACATTCATTAAGTTAAAATAGGGGATATTTTCACAGATTCAGAGCACTATCCAAGCAGAAAGACTGCTATGGACAAGTTAAATTTGCATTATTCTGCCTTGCCAAAATAGGTTAAATTTTAGGTCAAATTATTTAATTAGAAGTCTTTGTGTTTAAGAGCATTTGATGCATGTAAAAGTTAAAAAAAAAAAAAACCCGAACTTAAAACTTTGGAAGATGATGTTTAAGATTAGATGAGGAGTATGGTTATCTTTGGCGTGTCTTTACCATGGGGTAAGCATGTGCTCTAAGGGCGGTTTGGATAAAAGTTTAAAGAGCAAGTTCATATAGGTTTTAGTGTCTAAGCTTTCTCATCTTAAAAAGTGAGAGCGATAATTTGTGCCTTGAAGCCTTGCTCCAAGGGCGTGATACCTAATGTGTACACAGAACCTAGCACATAATAAGCACTCAGTAAGCAGAAGCTGGGGGAGAGAGTGCAGCTCAGTGGTAGAGCGCTTGCCTAGCAGAAGCTGCAGTTACCAGACATCTCTCAGGTGCATGTGTTTGCCTTTTTCTGAGGCCCAGATTCTTGCCCCAAGTCATAAACCTCAATGTTGTATAAAAAGCACTTTAAATTCATAGAAGTAGGCACAGCTAGCGGGAAACCACTGAAAGAGAGACTCTCCTACTTTCAGAGTTAGCGCTCACCCAAAGCCTCATAAAAAATCCAGACAACAGCCCCAAGGATGGGCAGAGGCGGAGCGAGGGAGGCGGCACCAGCCAGCCTGGGGTGAGGCTCCCCGCAGGGCCCCCTCGCCTGCCTCCCGTGCAGACCTTCCTGGAGCCTCACCCACACCTCCCCTGCCGCCCCCCGAAGGTCCACAGTGAGGACAGAAGTGCCCCGTGGTAGCTAGACCATCACTCAGTTACTGCCGCAATTATTCACCTACAACAGATTCCAGAATTCTCTGCTCCCAGATTCAGGGGACGTGTTGTAAGATTCTTTGAGCCTGAAGGCAATTAGCAGGAGACCAGAAAAAACGAAGATGATCGTAATCAAATTGTAAAAGCTGAAACCAACTGGAAATGGGAGGGTAAACTTGATACAGTTTGAAAGAGGGAAATACCTGTCACTTGTCTCTGTTTTCTTAACAATGTGAATAAGCGTTCAGTAAAAAATACTAGTTTTCACTTAGCCATTCATCCTATTACGAACTGTAGCCCCATAGCGGTTGTTTGAGGTCCGGTCACTGGATTTCTGAGTTTAAAACTAGAACTTTTAAATAAAAAAGGTTAGTAATCAACTAGTCCTGAACTTGGATCTCCAGAAAAATTATGAGTTTTTTTAAATTTTGATAGTTTGAATTTTACTTACTTGAATTTCTTCAATGAGAAGAAAGGCAGAAAGAGGAAAAGATTATACAGAGAAATATCCTTTTTCATTATTGAATTAAAATGTATGATCTTTACTAAGAATTCCACACGAATCCTCCTCCATACCAAATGCCTCTTAACTATTTTTTTCTGTAACAAAAAAGGAGTTATAAATACAGCTGAAGGAGATGCTAATTATTTCTCATGAAAGACGGGTGACAGTAAACATGAGCATCCAGCAACACATGACAACACACACATGCACGCAGAAACCATTGAAACGCCTGATTCTTCTGGAAAAGCACCAGTCCAGAAGAGAATAAATCGCAGAGGGCAGGTTTTGCCCTTCGTGGCTGTGATTAGAGCCCTAATGCTGTGTTGCCTTAAACCGTGCCAATTTCATTTCTACAGTGAAATACGCTTTAGAGGATGGGGAGAAAACTGATTATTTAATCAAAGAGAGGAGGAAAGCCAAAATAATCCACTGTATCTCAGGAAGGAGTAGGGGCTGGGGGTAAGAAAACTTCAGAAAGCATTATAATAATGGTACTTCTTTATTTTAAGTAACAAATAAAATAGCAAAACATTTTTTCCCATCATAAAAACTGACTTTGATCCCCAGTACAGCCATCGAGTGGAAAATTGAACCACAATATAATTGCTTTCCCTGTGACCGATAAAGTGGTGTAACAAATTTTGTGTTTGAATGATAAAATCAGCAATTGGCCCCCAGCATTTCCCTCTACCATTCCTCCAAGGACACTCCAGTCCCATCAGTCTCCAGGGCAAGAGAAAGGGTGGAAAAACTAACTGTAAATCTACTCCAAGTTGTTGTTGGATTTCTCTTGCTTGCTTGCTTAAAGAAAAAAAAAATAATAAAACTGTCCGTGTTTGTCTTTAATGCCTAATATAAATCACTTCCAAAGGTGGAAAAAAACCAACAACCTAGCTTTCATTGAAAACTGATTACAGATGTTAAAAAAAAAAAAAAAAAACTAAATCTAAAGCCATACTAAGAAAAATTATTTTACTCAAGAGCAAAATCTTGTTAGAATGGGGAAATTGTCTTAAGGGTCCCAGGGACAAATGTCACAGCTGTTTGACGCAGAGGCGGCAGTCAGAAAGACGGTGGCCATGGGAAGGATGCATTTGTGAGCTCACGGTGACAGGATTTAACTGTGGAAAGACACGGCACTTTCCGGGTGGGAGCTCGGCAGAGCCCGCCTACCTCTGCAGCTGGCTTTCCCAGATTATTTGGGATAACAATCTGAAATGGCTGTGACGGTTGTGAAAGTCTGTGCACCCCTCTCAGTATTTTATTTGGCTGGTAGACTCTCCAGAAGAGGATACATTCCAAGCCCCTTGAAGAGACACTTAATGATGCATTAGTGCATATGGTAGAGGCTGGGGCAGGGGGATGGTGGGGGGAGCCCGGTGAGGCAGCGGTCCTATGGTGGAAGCCTGAAAGCTTCGATCCAGGTATTTTTTCTGAAAGCTTGTCTTGCACTGAAACATTTGGTTTGCAAACCTGGACCCAGATTCAGTCCTCTGCAGCTACCTACTGAAATTCAGTTTTACACAAAAAAAATGTGTCTCTTGAGTAGGGCTTCTGTTTTGACCCGGAGATATGGGAACATGCAGAGACCTAAGGAAAAACGTCTTCAAAGATCAACTTCTTCAAACTTCGCAGAAGTTCTTTATTCTATTTGGTGCACTCAGATTAAAATGCAGTCCTGAAAAGCAGGCAGCCAGCCTCCCGAACACTTAGTACTTGATGTAACAGAGAACCCTAATGGGCAGCCTTAGGAGGGGTTTTGTAAAATTATTTTAACACTTTTCTGTGCCTTACAGATTCCTACAGTAAGCCTCTATCGCATTTAAAAAATGTCTTATATATATTTTAGATATAATATTTTATATATATTCTAGTTCTAATGTTGGAAATTTTCAACATGTGTCAAAATAGAACAGCGTCATTATCCTGATGGATCGCTCACTCACTCCTGTCCACAGTTATCAAATGGAGAACAGTGGGATCCATGGGGACCTGTGTGTCACCTCCATGTTTCACGCTTGTCCCTGCCACACGACTCCACACGCGCAGGTAGTGATCCTTTAAAACATACCAGGTCAGGTAGCATCTCTGTTCAAATCCTCTGCTGTCTCCCTGCAGTGGACCGAATGGTGTCTCCCGCCCCCAAGAGGTCTATCTGTGTCCTGACTCCTGGAGCCAGGGAATAGGACTTTATTTGGAAAAAGGGTCTTTGTGGATGTAATGAAAGATCTCGAGATGAGATCACCTTAGATTAAGGATGAGCCCTAAAGCCAATGGCAGGTGTCCTTGTAAAGAGAAAGACAGAGGAAAATTTGGGACCTATAGACACAGAACAGAAGGTGATGGGGAGACAAGGACAGAGGTCGGCCTGATGTGACTACGAGCCAAGATGCACCAAGCACCACAGCAGCCACCAGAAGCCAGGAGGGAGGCACGGAACAGATTCTTCCTCAGAGCTCGCCGAGGAAACCGGTCCTGATGACACTGGATCTCCGATTTCTGGCCGGCAGTACCCTGAGAGAAAAATGTGCTGTTGTCTGAAGCCACCAATTTGTGGTAATTTATGATGACGGCCATGGAAAACTGACACACACACACCTTCACAGTTCTTTTTACGATGATCCAGGTGATTCGGCCTCCGTCCACGTCCCTGGCTCCGTTGCTCCACTCGGGCTGTAGTGACTTCCTGCTGCTCTTTGGCCGTGAGAGGTTCATTGCTGTCTCAAGCCCCTGAACTTCACCTAGAGGCGTTTCCCCCAGACCTTTGCCTGACTGGTTTCCTCTTTTCCTTTGGGTCCCTGTTAAATGCTGCTCCTCAGGAGGCCTTCCTTCATCACTCGACCTGAGATACCCACTTCGTCCCCTCACACATGGTTCTCTCTCTCCCGTGCAGCCTTATCTTCCTTCATGCACGTCTATCACTGCCCGAAACCTCCCAGCACTTCCCCGTTTGTTAGTTAACCCGGCCCCCCTGTAATTTCAGGCTCCTTGAAAGCAAGACATCTTCCTCTTGTTCAGTATTCCATCTTCAACATGTAGGACAGTGTCTGGGCTTAGAATGAATACTTGATGAATGAATGACTTAACCTGAAATCTGGAAAAATTGGCATGGGTTTCTCTGGCAGCGATCTCTCTTGCAGGAAATGCATTGGTGGTCTGCATCTCAAGGCTTGCATTGTCAAGGATCTCGGAACTTCATTGCAAGAATTTTTATCATAAAATAACCGGTCTCTCTGAAACTGCTTTGGAGGCAACCAGTTTGCAAAAGCAAAAGGGGGAAATTTCTGAGAAGTTTGCCTCCAGGGCGGGAAGGGCTTGGAGAGACTCCCTGTCCCTGTGAAGCACAGCTTGATTTATCCCGTCCGGCGTTCGCCAGGGCAGCCCCACAGGGCACTGGGTGGCTGTGGTCCATCTGCCTCCAGTGTATCTTCGTGATTCTCTAAGAAAGGAGAGGAGACAAGAATTGGAGTCGGGGTCTGACAATCGAGTGGAAAAAAGGGGATGAGATTAGGAATATAGTTCATTTTTTCCTGTGCGCCACTCACTTTCTGTGGTGTCAAATGACGAACCAAGTAGAATGCGTTAACAATTTAATCATCTCTGACTTTTTAAAAAAGTTTTTTAAAAAATATGGTATTTGAAGATTTACCTTAGAGACCACTTGAAACTTAGGATGTTGGGGGAAAGAATGTTGCAGGTTTGGGCCACCAAGAAAAGACACTGGAAGTATTTAGAAATATAATTAATTTTAAGGATGATGACAAACCACTAACAGAAACAACATTACTTTTTAAGTCTTGAAGGACTTCAGCCAAGACACTGGAGGCAAAGTCAAGATAAATGGCAGTGTACCCAGTTGGGCAAGGTGCCTGGTGGAATGCCCCAGGGGACGGGCAGGGCGAGGTTCAGGGCCATTTAACATTTTTATTTATGATCCGGTTCAGGGAACTAGGAACACAGTCATGAAATGTGCAGATGCTACTAAATTCAGAGGCATTGCAGATTCAGGGGAGAACAGAGAAACGAGACCAATGGGCGGGCCAAGAGAAAATGAATTTCCACTTGGAAGATCCACCAGAGGAGACACAGATGAAACCCTGGGAGCAGTAATGCTGAAAAGAATGTCCAAGAGGTTGCTCAAAAAAGAGGACTTCAATTTAATGGAAAGCTCGAAAAAACGTTAATGGGGGCAACCAAGAGCTCTAAGCTCCCAAGACACCATAGAACATGGGATCTTAAAATGCAAGACAGTGGGAAGAAATGGAAAACCTTCTGAATCTCACTCCAGCCCCTTCACTCCTTCCAAGGCTGAGGGTTGGAAGAGGTCAGCTGACTTTTTTACAGGTTCCACATTCTAAACATTAGGATTCTAGAAGATACAGACTTGTTAGGGCTCTTTGATGTCAGGCTGGCCCAACTCCAAACGGTTTGACTGACTCACAGCTATCAAATTATCCCACTGATCAACTCAGAGCTGGCTAACATTTTTATGAGAGTAAAATGAGACAAACCCATTCATTAAGGCATGGAAATTTACACTCTCCAGACTGAATAAAAATAAAAATGACTCCATTTTTATACTTACAGATGGAAAAATGGGGAACAGGAAAAATAAAATAATAAAGGAAGGGAATGTGGAGGGGTACAAGCCTGTGAGCCCAGAACATGCTCTTAGGATTGTGACTGAGATGGTCTGAGAGGGCTCTTCTGTATCTGACAGCCGGAGTGCCCTAATTTTAATCAGGGAGGGTTTCTCAGCCTCAGCACAGCTGGCGTTTTGAGGCTCATGATTTCTTGTTTTGGAAAGGGGAGTATGTGACTTGGGCCTTGCAGGAGTTTTACCGGCATTAGGGTCCCCATCCTCGTCACGACCAGCATTATCTCCAGATATCGCTAAATATCCTTCTCCAATGGAGAGCCACTGAACTGGATCAATGGAATTGGAGAAACATCCTCCCAGTGGGAGTGTTTCTATGGATTGCTACTAGAAAGATATCTTGTGTCTATATCTCTTTAGAGACTCTCGATGGCCTGTTGGTGTATGTAGCCTTTGAAAGGATGTAGCCTTCAGAATAGATGTAAAGGTATTTGGTCAAGTAGCTGGGTTTGAGATGCTCTTTTCATCTGACCCCAAACAGGCATTGAAATCTGGAAAACCCTCACATTTCCTTTGGGGATTTCAGGATACACTTACGGCTTTGTAGCTGCCACCCTCCTGGCCCTGGGCTGGCCCATCTCTGGGGGTTGACCTACAGAGATGACACATGGTGGCTTCCGCTGGTCCATCCTTCCCAGAGCAGAGCGTTGCCCTGTCCACTGAGACTTGCTTCCACCGAGGTAGTGCCTAATTTCAAAGGGGAGGATGCCTGAGCTACAGCCTGACCAGCTTTTAGCAAACCCCGCCGATCCCAGAGGCAAGGAAAGTAGTGCCCGGTCCACATTCTCAGGGTCTGGATTCTGCCGATCCACACTGTTTGCAAACACAATCCGGTGGAATCAGAATCACTGCAGGTCCTAACTTCACGGAGGAGCCTCGCGAGAGGACATGGGAGGTTTTAGATATTGACTAAGCGTCGTCATATTAATACGATTTTTGCCTCTAGTCAACTTCTTTCTTCAGAACACTCCCCGCTGGGACTGAGAAAGTTTCTCTGATTCTAGCTGAATACTAATGTGCCAAACTTCATGGTGACCATTTGACCCGTGCCTTTTCCTTCTGTCTCTCATCTGCACCTCCCCCTTCCCCTCCGCTCCTCCGGAGAAAATAGCTTTCCAGGTTTCACTGTGGGGCTCACGTGTCTCGGCGGCTCACCGCTGACGCAGTGACTGATGGTTCGCAGGGCTGCCTCCCTTGACCTCGTCAACATCAGAAACTGCTCTCAAATCTCAGTCATCTCTGACAGCCTTTGAGCAGAGAAATGAGACGGTCTCCCTGACACAAAGGCTTCTGGCCTGGGGTAAAAAATTCCTTTTGAAAAAAAAAAAATTTGAACACTCTACCGACCTCACTGCTTTCCATTCATCTTGCAGCCTGGCCCATCCATCCCCAACTCCATATTAGCTTTCAGACATTATAGCTTTTTCTATTTCTTGGAGGCTAGCCATGGTAACTCAGATGTTTGTAATGGCTTAGTCCCGGAATAGCCTTCAGAGCACAGAAGAAAACGGGGCAGTTTCTACCGCAGCAGTGACTTTTGACTTGTGATTAGCAAAATGAGCATTCGTCTTATTTCTCAGGACAATTCCCAGTAGTCAATCCAAACAATGTGGGGGAAGCTACAAGGCTACATTGGCTAAATATAACCAATATTTTATAATAACTGTAAATGGAGTATAACCTTTATAATATGTGAATCGCGATATTGTACACCCATAACTTTTGTAATATCGTACATCAGCTATACTTCAATTTAAAACCACAAATAATAGGAGGAGAAGAGGAAAGAAAGATAGGACCCCAGGATTAATACAGAGAACAATCAGCTGTGTTGAATCAAAATGACATTCTAGAGTCTTTTGAATGAGAACATAGTATGTAAATGGGGGGCAATGTATGTGATTTAACATTTGATTTAATTTAGGTAAATGAAAAATATGACCTGAATACTGATCCTGAATTTTTTTCTCCATTTGGTAAGTAAATTGTCCTGACATAGTAAAGCTCCACTTCCTTAACCTCAAAATGGGATAAAACGACTATTTCCATCAATTTCAGCCTCAGTCCATTCATGTTTAAAAATGCCCAGTCTTTGAGATTGTTAGGGAAAAGCACCTTAAGCTACTCCTGTTTTCCCTTTGAGTCAGCCGGGTTGGTAGTAATACTGTGCAGCAGCGTAAGTGCCTAGTTGCAACATAAACCAGTAGGTGCAGAGGTTTTGCTGGGGAGGAGCTGCCCAGCGGGGGCTACACTTCCCTGCATGCCTTGCAGTTGGTACAGTCACGTGACTGAGTTCTGAGCATTGGAAGGTGAGTGACACCAGATCAAAGTCTGACATGTAAAAACTTCCCAGCAGAGTTACCAGATTTAGCAAATAAAACCAGGATGCCCCCCCCAAATTTGAATTTTCAAATAAGTCCATGCCACATACTTATGCTAGAAATTATTCATTGTTTATCTGGGTATCCTGTATTTCATCGGGCAGCCCTGTTTGCATTAACCCTCTCCCTTGGCTCCCAATATTACTGCCCAGGGAGATTTTGGAAGCCACTCTGAATCTGGAAGAGCCTTCATCTGCCTGTGCCCTTGACTGGTTGTGTGGTGCAAAGCTCAGCTCCTGCCACAGATTAGCTTGTATACAAACAAGAAATTTACTCATCTTGTGTTAAGTCACTGAGATTTTGGCATTTATCTCTTAGTATATGTTAACTTCTAAGCATGCAAATCTAAAGCGGAGAAAGTTTCTTTGTATCTCACACACTTACCAGTAGACCTCCAAGTAGCGTTCAAAGAGACTCAGAGGCCATCGTGCCCAAGCCAAGGCTTTTATAGAAAAAGAAATTGAGTTCTAAATAATGGAAATGACTTGGCCACAGTCTATATACTATGAGAGAGCCAGGATTAGTGTCCCCCTTTTCTGTCTCCACTCATCCTATTCCTACCTTGCCCCAGTGGCTTTTCCAAACAATGGACACATACTAACCCCAGCATTGCCGGTGATACTATCAGTCTCAGTTGGTTCTCCGTTCCTCATGTGGTTTGTCATTTACATGGGAAGAAGGAATGTTTGTGACAGCAATGACACATGACGTATGTTGTCTGAAAAGTGGCAGATGTGGGTGGTATCGAGAGCAAATGTTGCTGGAATTCCGAGGAAAAAAAAGGCATTTTGGAGAGGGATCCTGGGTGTAAACTATTGAAACCAAACAAGATCTCACAAAAAGGGCAGAACTTGGACCAGCGAGAGGTCTGGGTACAGGGGACAGTCCATGCAGGTGAAGATGAAAAGCTCACGAGCAGATATTCACAAGACTTGAGCAACTAACGTCCCGGGGTCTTGTGGCTTAGATGGCAATTGGTCAAATAAGGGTGTCCAAGTTCATACGATCTCCTTGGATTCACTGGAACAGATATTTACCCTGGAAAACCAAGGAGTGTCTGCCATCTGAGGCCCACAATATCTTGACCATAAGCCCTTTAAGAAACCACAAGCTGACAGGTGCCTCTGGACTCTGGGGACACACCGTGTGATAAGGCTTTCCTGTTCTCCATTAGTCTGAAGACCACACACATGCTCAGTATGCTCCCTGAGGTTCAGAGAAACCAGTACCAACAGCGTGCTATGGATTCTCCCATGTGTTAATGGGAAGTTAGAGATCCACGAGTCTCAGGGGGCTGGGAAACTGAAGGGACATGAGGGAGCTTTTTATTTCCTCTTCAGATTGTGGGGATGCAGTGTTGTTTGCTGGTGAACTGGAGTATAGGGAGGGCGATACCCACTGCCAGCCTCCTCAATAATTATATTGCCCCATGTGAGCGTGGGGCTCACTCCTGACCTACGCCCAGTTAATCTGGTTGGCTGACTTTTACTGTGGTGTTCTGTCCTCTGGAGATGACAGGGTAAGGATTGCAGAACAGTGAAAAAAAAAAAAAGCAGAGAAGACCTTGGCTAAATTTTATTAGAGAAGAAAGGCCACGTGAGAAAAGCCCGGATTTGGCATTCATTTAATAGGTGGACCCTTTTGTCCATCCAGAGGTGGCTGCATTGTGGAGCGTTCATGCATTTTATCACCGTTTAGAGTTTCTGAAAGCATAGTTATTACCTGTGAGGCGTTATCGAAGACTAACTGCAATAAATAATTCTTTTCTGTTGCTTCATGTAAACAAATCCATTTAAATAACTTATAATTTAAATATGTGTATGTTTACAAAAATCCATTAACAAGGTTGTTATGAACAGTCATTGTTATTAACCAGAGCTCGTTTTCATCCTTTCAGGGAACATATATTGACACGACCACTTTCTTTTTCTTTTTAATTGAAGTATAGTCGATTTACAATGTTGTGTTAATTTCTGGCGTACAGCATAGTGATTCAGTTATACACATACATACTCCTTTTCATATTCTTTTTCATTATAGGCTGTTACAAGATTTTGAATATAGTTCCCTGTGCTGTACAGTAGGGCCTTGTTGTTTATCTATTTTATATATAGTAGTTAGTGCCTGCAAATCTCGAACTCTGTTTATCCCTCCCCACCCTCTTTTCCCCCTGGTAACCGTAAGTTTGTTTTCTATGTCTGTGAGTCTGTCTCTGTTTCGTAAATAAGTTCATTCGTGACACGCCCACTTTGATGAAGTGGAAGAACCTGTGATTAAGAGTAGCAGGGCCTGGGAGTCCTGGCTTCTCAAGCTGAGTCTCATGGTCTCAGGCCTAAACCTCTTTGCTTTCTGTCTCAGTTACTCTTGCCGCATAAGAAATGACCCCACAGTGTAGAGACTTAAAACAACTGTTCTCTTGTGCTCATGGATTCTGAGGGCCAGGAATTCAGACAAGGGCACAGCAGGGTGACTGTTCCTGTTTCAGGAGGGCTGGGGCCTGGGAGGGGAAGACTTGGAGCCTGAGGGTGACCTGATGGCTGGAAACTCTCAGGCTCCTCTGACAGCTGAGCTGTCAGGGCTGGGCGGGCAGGGCTGACCAGAACTGCTCACCAGAGCCCCTGCACGTGCCCTCTCTGTGTGGCTCCACTTTGTCTCATCGTGGCAGCTTCACTCAGGGTGGCCATACTCCTCACACTGCCGCCCAGGCTTCATGTGGGACCCCCTCCCCAAGACAAGCTGGAAGCTGTATTGCTTTTTATGACCCATCCTCAGGGTCATAACCCGGACGTCTGCCATCTTCTACTGATTGAGGCCCAGGTCTTTCTCGATCCAAGAGCAGGGACCTAGACCTCTCTAGCAGCCTCCCTTAGATGCAGACAATAATGTACCTTCCTCGGATGCTTTTTTCAGGTTTACCATGAGCTAATGTTCACAAACTGCTAAGAACAAGGCATGGTACACGAGACAGCATTCAAGCAAGGGCAGCTTTTACCAATCCAGGCATGAGCCTGGTGCAGGGGTTTCAGAGGTGGCGGGGGCTTCGGCCTGGCCTTTTCGAGCGCTTCAGGTCAGGTGCCCTGGAGGTTGTTGGGGACTTCGCAGGCACTCTCTTCCCTAGGAATCTAGGAGCAAAGTGTTCCCCTTTGTTCAGCTCACATCATCCTGGACTGTCCTGTGAGGGACGCAGGGATGAACTTTACTCTTACCCTTATTTAAGCAAGGAGGAAATTGAGGCCCAGAGAGGTTAAATGATTTGCCTGAGGTCAGAGAGAACTCGTGGCAGAAGGCGGGGCTGGAGGGAAGTTCACAGGCCTCTGTCTTTGGTTTCTGTTAGTCATCTGTGGGAACTGGAACCGGTCCTCTCAATATTCCTTCTCCGAGGCGGGTGCAGTGGGCATTTACTGCCACCAGAGAGGGCAGGACCAGTGCTGGAGGCGCAGGAGCCCAAAGGCTTCATCCTGCCTCTAATGAAGCTGTAGTCACGTCTCCATCCGCCCTGTGGGAAAACCCGGCGATACTCGGGAGGGGACCTCGTTAAAAGAGATGACGCCTTAGCTGGAGGCGCAGGGTAGGGACCTCTGCGCGCCCCGCACGGGCTCTGCGCTCACTTCCTCCCGCAGGTCCTCCTCCGCTCTCCCGGCAGCTCCTCCCCACTTCCACTTTCACTAAAAATAAATCTCCCATTAGCTCTGCCACTGGCTTCTGAACGGGCACAGCGATAAATTGAATTTCCAACTTCACTTGGAGCTTGGCAAGTGGACAAGGAACTTTACAGGGGCTGCTGAGCTGGGCTTCTCAAACTGAAGCGATTGTTCCCAGCAACGCAGGAGACGGGTGCCGGCTGCCCCTGATTGCTGGCATTTTCCTCCTGGTGGAGTCAGAGTTGCATTCTCTTCAATCCCGTCGGACCGCCAGGGCCAGGCCCCGGGGGGCCTGGAATCGCAGAGCTCTGCAGGGGCTGCGCCGCCGGTGTAAAGCACGCGGGGCCCGGGAGGCTGGCTTTCAGCCCCCAGCTGGGCCTTGGTGTTTCTTTCTCACGAAGGGCCGCAGGGTTGTGGAGCTGGGAGAACGGTGACAGGTAAATTCCGTAATTCAGCCTCCCCGCTTTGCACACCCTGCGAATGTCTTCCTCACTTATTTTTGCTCCTGAGAGCAAACTGATTATTCTGACGATCATCACCCACCACCTGGAATTTAGCATCCAGAACAGAACTGTTGCCAGTAACAATGGAAGGAGATGCTATGAATATGTATGTGTGTGTGTGTGTGTGTGTGTGTGTGTGTGTGTTTATATATAAATATAATTTATAATAATATATTTATAAATTTTATATATGTGTGTGTGTTTATATATAAATATAATTTATAATAATATATTTATAAATTTTATATATGTGTGTGTGTTTATATATAAATATAATTTATAATATATTTATAAATTTTATATATGTGTGTGTGTATTTATATATAAATATAACTTATAATAATATATTTATAAATTTTATATGTGTGTGTGTGTGTGTGTGTGTGTATTTAAGAGTTCTACTGGAAGATCCAGCAAGTGCCTGTCACCAGATAAGAATGCATATGAACTTAGCAAATCACTGACGAGGACCTGCAGAATGAAAATACCCATTTTACAGATGATAATAGAACTAGAAGGCACTCCAGAAGATCTTTCTTGCAGGGAGGCGAGGGGGAAGTACTTTTTCATAGAGAGCCTACTAAATTTAGGTGCTGCATTACTTCTGAGAGTGGATCTTTAAGCTCCTATATTTTGATTAATTGTGGAATTGACTGGTGAAATGTTCGTTGAGCAACATTTCCAGTTACCAAACTGCATGCTAGGGATACAAAAATGATTAAAACATTGTCTTTATGCTTAAAGACAGCTGTTCTTAACCGGGAAAAATCACCCCTGCTTCTCCTGGGAATGTTTGGCAATATGCAGAGACGTTTTTGGCTGTTATAACTTGGTAGGGGAGAGGCTGCTACTGGCATCTTGTGTGTAGACCAGAGAGGCTGCTGAACTTTCCTGCAGTGCACAGGACAACCTCCCAACAAAGAATTACCCAGCCTCCGATGTCAATAGTGCCAAGATGGATAAATCACTCTTAGGAAGCTGAGAGTCCTGTTAAAAGACAGGCATGTAGACAATTACAATAAAGATATTTTAATAAATGCCAGCATGGAATTGGGTACAAAGTCTATATTAAACAGAAATAAAAGAGAAAGGCAGGGAATTCTGGCCTGATGCCTCCTCTCTCTTCCCAGTTACCACCACGCCCTTCTGTTCAAGGCCAACTGTTTTCCTTCTATTTGTGGGAAGGAGTCATACTTTTAATTTATTTCCCTATTTGAGTTTCCTATATTAGCGTCTCAGGGGATGGATAGAGGTCGGTGGTAGAGCACATGCTTAGCATGCTCGAGGTCCTGGGTTCAATCCCGGGGACCTCCATTAAAAAATAAGGTAAAATAAAAATAAAATAAAATAAATAATACAATTCCATGCAGGTCTGAACAAAAGGCTGGAAAATGGGAGGAAGTAGGCGCCTCTTCCCAATATGTCAGGTTCTAGGTTACATGGGGAGCCAGGGACCTTTTAATCTTCCTTCTTAGTGTTTCCTCTCTGATCGTCAGAAAGAACCCCAGTGAGTGGAATTATTAGGCTTCCAGGCTGTGTGCATTATTGGAAAAAGCACGGGTTTCAAAGCCCTGGATTTTCCTCTTCGATGCTCGTGTCCTGAGTGACACTGAAAAATCATCGCCCTCCTGTAGGCCTCCGTTTCTTCACGTGCAAAATTAAGTCATTGAATAGACGACTGTCTAATTCTCTTCCAAAGTATTGGGCAAATGAGCGGCTTTTTGTCTGTCAAATCCTCATGCCCTTTGACCCTCATATCTCCTTTTATTTTCACACTCAAGAGTCAGAAGCAAACCAGGGTGATCCCTACTCACCATGCTGTCCCTCCAGTGGGATGAAGAGGAGATGCTTACATGGGATGAAGTGTACACTAGCTCCGAGAAGGAAAAGAAGCTGCTTTTTCTTACGGGCTGGGCTTTGATCATTAAGACCGCAGAAGGGAGGAAAAGGGACACCGAAAGGAGGGTGAATGAGTGTCTGAGCGGACGTGTCTCTTCAGTATGAGACTGTCAACCTGTTCATCCACCAGCTCCTTCGTCCCTTCTGCTAAGGACAACATGATTTTGTAAAGGGAATTTTTCCTTTTCACCAATTTCCGTTTAACCCTAAAGACTGTTTCTTAGTATGCAGGAATAAGGAAGCATTGAGAGCAGTCAAAATATGGGGAGTGGACACTAACAGAAAACATATTTAGTTGTTGGTTTTCTTACTGAGGCGTATGTGGCCCCTCTCCTTTCTCCCCCTGTGTTACCACGTGGTTAACAGTTCAGAGTCCTGCCCTGAGATTTTGCATCTTCCATCTCTCTCCCCAACAAGACTGCTTCCTCTCTCAGGGCAAGGGCTGTGTCAGACTTCTCTGACAAGTCACGCAGGTCACACCAGCGCTAGGCACAGAGACGGCATCCTTCACTCAACACTTGAGTGACCACAGCTCCACTTAAGTAAGTATCTTTCTACAAATATCTCTACTTAACAAAAGTACCTTCACAGCCCTTTTAAGGGGCTGTGTATTTGTGAACACTAATTGATGTTACGAAGTGTTGGACTAGTGCTGTTGGAGGTATTAAAACACCGCTTAGCTTCAGTGGCCCTAGAGCAGGGTTTCTTGGCTTCAGCACTGCTGGCGTTTTGGTATAATCTGGTATATTTGCAACAGCTCTTTATTGTGAGCTGCGGACTTGTGCCTTACAGGATGTTTAACAGCACCTCTGACTCTGCTCACTATGCAAAAGCACCCTTTCCAATCGTGACAAACAAAAATGCCCCCAGATAATGCCAAATATCCCCACTTGGGAAGAACTGACCTAGAGGCAAACACAAGATCATCCACAAAGCATTTATCACTTGGCGATTGCTTACTAAGTCCTGAAAGATCCATTATGCCAAGACATTTCATGTATTTCCTCAAAACGTGTCCAATTTCCTCTCAGTCGTTCTTGCTCCAGATGTCTACAGAGGATCTGCTGTTTTCTAGGCACTGCAGAGAAAACCATGACGCATAAAACAGTACCCTAGATGCTCAGGATGCACTGTCTATCAGGGCAGCTAAGATAGGAGTCAAATATAAGCTAATAGGAAACAATTCCTGCTGTAAAATGAGCTACTTAAACATCTGGTTGCTGGACCACAGGAAGCCTGTGAACGTGTTGTTACCGGCTCACAAAGAGAGAAGGATGTAAGCCAAGCACCTCACTAGGCACGCTATTTAGATCCGCTGATCTTTTTTCCTTTTATGATGAGATTTCGTCAATGGAGAAAGCGTCACCTTGATTTGCATTCTGGTGCAGGCTCCTTATTCCACCGTAGACTGGAAACAAGGTGTGTGCGGACCAGCCCTTTCAGTGGCACCACTCAGAAACACTCACAGGGAAAAAAAGTGTGTTCCTTATAGGGGAGGTGTCGCAACCAGTCTGAAGAAACAATTGGGAATTATTCTTAGTTGAGGAGGCCATTGATCTGGGGTTTGGAAGATGGATAGGTGTATTGGTCAGAATAAGCTACTATAATAACCCCGTGATCTTGGTGGCTTAACACAGTGAAGTGTTAATTCTTGATCAGGTTGATTCATCACAGGTCACCAGAGAGATTCTACTGTTGCATTCAGCAGACAGGCAGGCTCCATCCTTCTCTGACCCAACATCTTTTATGGTCTTGGGAGTCCTCTACTGAATTTCACCAAAGTGTAAGAAAAGAGGGTGTAGGGAGGGGTGCCCATCTCCAAATACCTCACATATGACTTTGATCGTGTTCCTACCTTGTAGCTTACTTCTGTTCACTTTTCATCAGTGAGACTGAGTCACGTGCCAGAACCCACACAGGAGTCTGGGACATGCAGGTTAAGAGGGTGCTAAGAAAGTGGAGGAGACCACAGATATTACTGAGCACTAAGTGTGTCTCTTACGGAAAGAGGTAGAGGGGCATTTTAGGAGAACAGAATACTGAGTGCAGGGGAGCTGGCAGGAACGTCCAGGGCACAGGTGGAGAAGAATCACTGTATGTGAAGGCAAATTATAGGATATGTGGAGAAGTATCTTGCATGCATTTCAGTGGTATTTTCAGTGCTGATGGATAAAGTTGGACACCACTGACCTATTAAAGTCATCTCAAAACTTGAATTATTCAGTGGCAAATTCCTGGTTATAAAATAGCGAGTGTGGAGTAGAAAGTTTAGACAGTCTGGAAATTACAGAGACCAAATCTCAAAGCCCCTGTATTTTTATTTTTCAGAGAAAAAGCTATTAATATTTTTAGTAAGTAAGAACAAGACCTGCGGACTCAAACTCTTTGAGTTGCTTTTGTTTTTTCAATTCACCACCTACCAGCCGAGTAATCCTGGGCCAGTGACTCTGACTCCATGTACACATTCATTCATCTGGCAGTTACTGTGAGGATGAAATGAGAAAACACACTTAAAAGGAATCAGAACGGTGCTTTTGCATGATAAGAGCTCAGTAGATGTTAGACATTATTATATTGTGAGCATTTTTTCTATGTTGTTACCCTTGATTTTTCAGCTAGACAAGATTCCCATGGATGTGCTTCTTATAATATATTTAGCCAACATTCTTTCATTAGGAATTTAATTTGTTTCTTTTCATTTTGTGAGTGTGTGTGCATATATGAGTTTCACTGTTTCTTGAGTAAATATAGGGGTGCATGGAGCTTTGTATCCTTATTTCTGTTAGATGATGTTACAATTTTATATTATATTTTTATAATATAATATTATAATTTTATATTATATAAATTATAAGATTACTGGAACAACAGCATAATTTTAAGCCCCTTGACACATGTTACTTAAATTGTCCCCCAGAATTAATTTTTTCACTAGCATTGTATGAGAAATCAGTAATAATATTCAAATATTTGGAAGGCGAAGATGCTGTCTCACTTTATAGAATTTTGAGATTCTGGTAAACCAAAATGTGTGATGGTATTGACCACGTCTGTATGTTAATGTGTTAGACTTTTCAATGGTATGTGCATTAAAAAAGAAGGCTCCCTACACTTGGTGGGGTTTTTAAACTCTAAAGTAAGGTGGAAGAATTATCTGGATATTTGAGAATACACTTTGGGCTCTCCAATCACATTAAGTGGAAACCACCTGAAATTCATTTCTTCAATCCAATTCCTTATTTCATGTGTCAGACTCTTATCTAGAACACTAGCTTCTGAGAATTACATGCTCAGAGCTGAGATGCAGCTCTACTGGAAACTGTGGACTTAATAAACGTCTCCCGCTACAAATCACACCAGCTAGAACAGCTTCTGGAGGAGCAAACAATCCAAGGTGACCAGCTGTTTAGGACCCCTCGGGGGACTGCTTCCCACCAGTCTGTGGCCATTACACTACTTTTCAGGACTATTTGAAAACAAAATGACAAAGATGTCATTGCTTTCAATTCCAAACTCTCTGTAGGGGTTCATATCCTCTTCCAGGATTTGAGGAGATACCAACGGGATGGTAGGAATGTTGGTTTCCAAGGGTTACAACTACCTCTTATCAAAGCACCAACTGGTTTCGTTTCCTTCCTGAGTATCAGCCTATAATGCAGTTCAGGCAAGTTGCAGATTCCTCGTGGTAACTCCCGTTAGGACTTCCAAAACCAAAAACCAGGTGTCATCCATAAATCCCTATAAATTACTCAAACATTAGACACCCCCCTCATCGGAGAAAGGAGAGGGCTCTAGTAACAGAGGGCATTACCCATGTTATATCCAAAATAACAGGACCACACAGTTTCCTAAAACCAATATAAGAGTACGTCTCTGTGAAACCTAAATAATATTTAGAAAGAGAATTATTCAATCCGTTTGCAAAATTGGAGTCCTTTTAAACTGAATTGACTTAAAAAGATCCTGCATCTTCTGAAACAACGGCTGTTTGACATTAGAGGATTATAACATATGCCAAAGATCAGCACACTTTGATTGTCAAGAGATAATATGTAAAAAGTACTGTGCCCAGGTGCCACAATTGTCAGCTAGTATTATTATTTCTCATTAATTGTACTGTGTTTTGCTCCAGACCTAAGTCATGGTTTGGAAAATATTGTGGGAAAAGGAAATAATAAAAGGAGAGGAAATGACATGTAGAAATTGGAGATTGGCAGTGGTAGGGGAGAGGCAGTGGAGGAAGGGATGGAGAAAGGAGGAAACAGGAACGAAAGGGAGAGAAGAGAAAAACTTCCCCTCCTGATCCTGACTGTTGAATTAGGAATGGAATGACGTTGTACATCCACCCTTCCATTCCCAAGCCCTCTGCCACTTACACACACAGAAGCCTCCCCGACGTTGAAAAGACATACGAGCCTTCAGTAGTAATGAGGGGACAGAGCAGTGGAACAAGTTATCTACCTTCTCTGCAGGAGTTCTCAGGAAGAGTCATTTGTCTTTTCTCAAACGGTCATAAATAACACTATGCTCCAGGTGTTTAAGGACTCTGAAACAATTGCCTTTTATTCTCTCCAACCCCAAATCACAGGAAATTATCAACTTGGAATGACTGTCTTCTTGGCGTGTCCATTTTTATCCACTCCCATTTTTAATTCATGATGGGTGTTATAAGAATCATTGTTATGATGTGACGGGCAGAAAAATAAAACCTGGCACTTCCTTTCTTAAAGAAAAGGGGAATGAATGGAGGAGGCATTAATTAAGTGGGGCCAGTTAAGTTAGCACATTGTGTTCAAGAGTTTACAAGCTCTATTAAGGAAAAAATATATTTTAAAATAACTGAGTGAGTTTCTCATGTTTACTGAATACAAAAACCTTGACTGTACTATGTTAATTTTCCCAGTAGATTACTTATAACTAATGCCCACCATGACAAGAAAACAAAAACAAAAATATCTCAGTAAATGGCATATCAGCTAAATTTTCAGAATCAGAATACTGGGCATTATACCTCATAGATCTCTTTCCTTCACGTATCAGATCTAGCATAAATTGAGGCAATAATGGTGAGTGATCTTAGATTTTTTTTTTTTGATCTTCACAAATATTTACTATTTGTGTAGCAGTGTTTTTTTTAATTGAAGTATAGTTGATTTACAATGTTGTGTTAGTTTCAGGTGGGCAGCAAAGTGATTTATATATATATATATATATATATATATATATATATATATATATATATATATATATATTCTTTTTCAGATTTGTTTCCATCATAGGTTATTACAAGATGTTGAATATAGTTCCCTGTGCTACACAGTAGGCCCTTGTTGTTCATCTCTTTTATATATAGTAGTGTGTGTCTGTTAATCCCAAACTCCTAATTTATCCCTCCCCCTCCTTTCCCCTTTGGTGACCATAAGTCTGTTTTCTGTCTGTGTTGGAGCTCCTTTCATACTGGCTCCTAGATGCTTCCATTTTGGTAACTGCACTTGTGACTAATGAAAGCCAAAAAAAAAAAAAAAATTCAAAAAGATTTTTTTGAATTAACAATAAAATGAACAAAGGGCTTTAATTAATTATATTAAGAAAGGTTCCCTTCTGCTTTCATTGTCTCCAGTTCTTTTTTGCCTGGATTACCATGTATTAGGTATTTGATTGCGTAACACATAGCTAGAGAATTTTTTACATGTGAGCAATTTATAAACTACTTCAGTTGTTTGCATAGTAGTTAATTATTTCCACTTGAAGTTTCCCTTGC